>NW_027617587.1:0-108462 GCF_964187855.1 Myxine glutinosa | reverse complement strand
TTCCACACTAATACAAGTGCAAAAGTGGTTTCCTGCACCAACACAAGTGCGAAAGTGGTTTTTCAACACTAACACAAGTGCGAAAAGTGGTTTTTCAACACTAACACAAGTGCGAAAAGTGTTTTTTCCACACTAATACAAGTGCAAAAGTGGTTTCCTGCACCAACACAAGTGCGAAAAGTGGTTTTTCAACACTAACACAAGTGCGAAACGTGGTTTTTCAACACTAACACAAGTGCGAAAAGTGGTTTTTCAACACTAACACAAGTGCGAAAAGTGGTTTTTCAATACTAACACAAGTGCGAAAAGTGGTTTATTCCACACTAATACAAGTGCAAAAGTGGTTTCCTTCACCAACACAAGTGCGAAAAGTGGTTTTTCAACACTAACACAAGTGCGAAAAGTGGTTTTTCAACACTAACACAAGTGCGAAAAGTGGTTTTTCCACACTAATACAAGTGCAAAAGTGGTTTCCTGCACCAACACAAGTGCGAAAAGTGGTTTTTCAACACTAACACAAGTGCGAAAAGTGCTTTTTCAACACTATCACAAGTGCAAAAAGTGTTTTTTCCACACTAATACAAGTGCAAAAGTGGTTTCCTGCACCAACACAAGTGCGAAAAGTGGTTTTTCAACACTAACACAAGTGCGAAAAGTGGTTTTTCAACACTAACACAAGTGCGAAAAGTGGTTTTTCCACACTAATACAAGTGCAAAAGTGGTTTCCTGCACCAACACAAGTGCGAAAAGTGGTTTTTCAACACTAACACAAGTGCGAAAAGTGGTTTTTCCACACTAATACAAGTGCAAAAGTGGTTTCCTCCACCAACGCAAGTGCGAAAAGTGGTTTTTCAACACTAACACAAGTGCGAAAAGTGGTTTTTCAACACTATCACAAGTGCAAAAATTGTTTTTTACACACTAATACAAGTGCAAAAGTGGTTTCCTGCACCAACACAAGTGCGAAAAGTGGTTTTTCAACACTAACACAAGTGCGAAAAGTGGTTTTTCAACACTAACACAAGTGCGAAAAGTGGTTTTTCCACACTAATACAAGTGCAAAAGTGGTTTCCTGCACAACACAAGTGCGAAAAGTGCTTTTTCAACACTATCACAAGTGCAAAAAGTGGTTTTTCCACACTAATACAAGTGCAAAAGTGGTTTCCTCCACCAACACAAGTGCGAAAAGTGGTTTTTCAACACTAACACAAGTGCGAAAAGTGGTTTTTCAACACTAACACATGTGCGAAAAGTGGTTTTTCAACACTATCACAAGTGCAAAAAGTGTTTTTTCCACACTAATACAAGTGCAAAAGTGGTTTCCCGCACCAACACAAGTGCGAAAAGTGGTTTTTCAACACTAACACAAGTGCGAAAAGTGGTTTTTCCACACTAATACAAGTGCAAAAGTGGTTTCCTGCACCAAAACAAGTGCGAAAAGTGGTTTTTCAACACTAACACAAGTGCAAAAAGTGGTATTTCAACACTAACACCAGTGCGAAAAAGTGGTTTTTCAACACTAACACAAGTGCGAAAAGTGTTTTTTCCACACTAATACAAGTGCAAAAGTGGTTTCCTGCACCAACACAAGTGCGAAAAGTGGTTTTTCAACACTAACACAAGTGCGAAAAGTGGTTTTTCAACACTAACACAAGTGCGAAAAGTGTTTTTTCCACACTAATACAAGTGCAAAAGTGGTTTCCTGCACCAACACAAGTGCGAAAAGTGGTTTTTCAACACTAACACAAGTGCGAAACGTGGTTTTTCAACACTAACACAAGTGCGAAAAGTGGTTTTTCAACACTAACACAAGTGCGAAAAGTGGTTTTTCAATACTAACACAAGTGCGAAAAGTGGTTTTTCCACACTAATACAAGTGCAAAAGTGGTTTCCTTCACCAACACAAGTGCGAAAAGTGGTTTTTCAACACTAACACAAGTGCGAAAAGTGGTTTTTCAACACTAACACAAGTGCGAAAAGTGGTTTTTCCACACTAATACAAGTGCAAAAGTGGTTTCCTGCACCAACACAAGTGCGAAAAGTGGTTTTTCAACACTAACACAAGTGCGAAAAGTGCTTTTTCAACACTATCACAAGTGCAAAAAGTGTTTTTTCCACACTAATACAAGTGCAAAAGTGGTTTCCTGCACCAACACAAGTGCGAAAAGTGGTTTTTCAACACTAACACAAGTGCGAAAAGTGGTTTTTCAACACTAACACAAGTGCGAAAAGTGGTTTTTTCCACACTAATACAAGTGCAAAAGTGGTTTCCTGCACCAACACAAGTGCGAAAAGTGGTTTTTTCAACACTAACACAAGTGCGAAAAGTGGTTTTTCCACACTAATACAAGTGCAAAAGTGGTTTCCTCCACCAACGCAAGTGCGAAAAAGTGGTTTTTCAACACTAACACAAGTGCGAATAGTGGTTTTTCAACACTATCACAAGTGCAAAAATTGTTTTTTACACACTAATACAAGTGCAAAAGTGGTTTCCTGCACCAACACAAGTGCGAAAAGTGGTTTTTCAACACTAACACAAGTGCGAAAAGTGGTTTTTCAACACTAACACAAGTGCGAAAAGTGGTTTTTCCACACTAATACAAGTGCAAAAGTGGTTTCCTGCACCAACACAAGTGCGAAAAGTGGTTTTTCAACACTAACACAAGTGCGAAAAGTGGTTTTTCCACACTAACACAAGTGCAAAAGTGGTTTCCTCCACCAACACAAGTGCGAAAAGTGGTTTTTCAACACTAACACAAGTGCGAAAAGTGGTTTTTCAACACTATCACAAGTGCAAAAAGTGTTTTTCCACACTAATACAAGTGCAAAAGTGGTTTCCTGCACCAACACAAGTGCGAAAAGTAGTCTTTCAACACTAAGACAAGTGCGAAAAGTGGTTTTTCAACACTAACACAAGTGCGAAAAGTGTTTTTTCCACACTAATATAAGTGCAAAAGTGGTTTCCTGCACCAACACAAGTGCGAAAAGTGGTTTTTCAACACTAACACAAGTGCGAAAAGTGGTATTTCAACACTAACACAAGTGCGAAAAGTGGTTTTTCAACACTAACACAAGTGCGAAAAGTGGTTTTTCCACACTAATACAAGTGCAAAAGTGGTTTCCTGCACCAACACAAGTGCGAAAAGTGGTTTTTCAACACTAACACAAGTGCGAAAAGTGGGTTTTCAACACTATGCACAAGTGCAAAAAGTGTTTTTCCACACTAATACAAGTGCAAAAGTGGTTTCCTGCACCAACACAAGTGCGAAAAGTGGTTTTTCAACACTAACACAAGTGCGAAAAGTGGTTTTTCAACACTATCACAAGTGCAAAAAGTGTTTTTTCCACACTAATACAAGTGCAAAAGTGGTTTCCTGCACCAACACAAGTGCGAAAAGTGGTTTTTCAACACTAACACAAGTGCGAAAAGTGGTTTTTCAACACTATCACAAGTGCAAAAAGTGTTTTTTCCACACTAATACAAGTGCAAAAGTGGTTTCCTGCACCAACACAAGTGCGAAAAGTGGTTTTTCAACACTAACACAAGTGCGAAAAGTGGTTTTTCAACACTAACACAAGTGCGAAAAGTGGTTTTTCCACACTAATACAAGTGCAAAAGTGGTTTCCTGCACCAACACAAGTGCGAAAAGTGGTTTTTCAACACTAACACAAATGCGAAAAGTAGTTTTTCAACACTAACACAAGTGCGAAAAGTGGGTTTTCAACACTATCACAAGTGCAAAAAGTGGTTTTTCCACACTAATACAAGTGCAAAAGTGGTTTCCTGCACTAACACAAGTGCGAAAAGTGGTTTTTCAACACTAACACAAGTGCAAAAAGTGGTTTCCTTCACCAACACAAGTGCGAAAAGTGGTTTTTCAACACTAACACAAGTGCGAAAAGTGGTTTTTCAACACTAACACAAGTGCGAAAAGTGGTTTTTCAACACTAACACAAATGCGAAAAGTAGTTTTTCACACTAACACAAAGTGCGAAAAGTGGGTTTTCAACACTATCACATGTGCAAAAAGTGGTTTTTCCACACTAATACAAGAGCAAAAGTGGTTTCCTGCACCAACACAAGTGCGAAAAGTGGTTTTTCAACACTAACACAAGTGCGAAAAGTGGTTTTTTCAACACTAACACAAGTGCAAAAAGTGTTTTTTCCACACTAATACAAGTGCAAAAGTGGTTTCCTGCACTAACACAAGTGCGAAAAGTGGTTTTTCAACACTAACACAAGTGCAAAAGTGGTTTCCTTCACCAACACAAGTGCGAAAAAGTGGTTTTTCAACACTAACACAAGTGCGAAAAGTGGTTTTTCAACACTAACACAAGTGCGAAAAAGTGGTTTTTCAACACTAACACAAATGCCGAAAAGTAGTTTTTCAACACTAACACAAGTGCGAAAAGTGGTTTTTCAACAATAACACAAATGCGAAAAGTTGTTTTTCAACACTAACACAAGTGCGAAAAGTGGGTTTTCAACACTAACACAAGTGCGAAAAGTGGTTTTTCCACACTAATACTAGTGCAAAAGTGGTTTCCTGCACCAAACACAAGTAGTGAAAAGTGGTTTTTTCAACACTATCACAAGTGCAAAAAGTGTTTTTTTCCACACTAATACAAGTGCAAAAGTCGTTTCCTTGCACCAAACACAAGTGCGAAAAGTGGTTTTTTCAACACTAACACAAAGTGCGAAAAGTAGGTATTTCAACACTAACACAAGTGCGAAAAGTGGTTTTTCAACACTAACACAAGTGAGAAAAGTGGTTTTTCCACACTAATACAAGTGCAAAAGTGGTTTCCTGCACCAACACAAGTGCGAAAAGTGGTTTTTTCAACTACGAACACAAGTGCGAAAAGTGGGTTTTCAACACTATCACAAGTGCAAAAAGTGGTTTTTCCACACTAATACAAGTGGCAAAAAGTGGTTTCCTGCACCAACACAAGTGCGAAAAGTGGTTTTTCAACACTAACACAAGTGCGAAAAGTGGTTTTTCAACACTATCACAAGTGCAAAAAGTGTTTTTTCCACACTAATACAAGTGCAAAAGTGGTTTTCCTGCACCAACACAAGTGCAAAAAGTGGTTTTTCAACACTAACACAAGTGCGAAAAGTGGTTTTTTCAACACTAACACAAGTGCGAAAAGTGGTTTTTCCACACTAATACAAGTGCAAAAGTGGTTTCCTGCACCAGCACAAGTGCGAAAAAGTGGTTTTTCAACACTAACACAAATGCGAAAAGTAGTTTTTCAACACTAACACAAGTGCGAAAAGTGGGTTTTCAACACTAATCACAAGTGCAAAAAGTGGTTTTTCCACACTAATACAAGAGCAAAAGTGGTTTCCTGCACCAACACAAGTGCGAAAAGTGGTTTTTTAAACCACTAACACAAGTGCGAAAAGTGGTTTTCAACACTAACACAAGTGCGAAAAGTGGTTTTCCACACTAATACAAGTGCAAAAGTGGTTTCCTGCACCAACACAAGTGCGAAAAGTGGTTTTTCAACACTAACACAAGTGCGAAAAGTGGTTTTCAACACTATCACAAGTGCAAAAAGTGGTTTTTCCACACTAATACAAGAGCAAAAGTGGTTTCCTGCACCAACACAAGTGCGAAAAGTGGTTTTTCAACACTAACACAAGTGCGAAAAGTAGTTTTTCAACACTATCACAAGTGCAAAAAGTGTTTTTTCCACACTAATACAAGTGCAAAAGTGGTTTCCTGCACCAACACAAGTGCGAAAAGTGGTTTTTCAACACTAACACAAGTGCGAAAAGTGGTTTTTCAACACTAACACAATTGCGAAATGTGTTTTTTCCACACTGATACAAGTGCAAAAGTGGTTTCCTGCACCAACACAAGTGCGAAAAAGTGGTTTTTCAACACTAACACAAGTGCGAAAAGTGGGTTTTTAACACTAACACAAGTGCGAAAAGTGGGTTTTCAACACTAACACAAGTGCGAAAAGTGGGTTTTCCACACTAATACAAGTGCAAAAGTGGTTTCCTGCACCAACACAAGTGCGAAAAGTGGTTTTTCAACACTATCACAAGTGCAAAAAGTGTTTTTTCCACACTAATACAAGTGCAAAAGTGGTTTCCTGCACCAACATAAGTGCGAAAAGTGGTTTTTCAACACTATCACAAGTGCAAAAAGTGTTTTTTCCACACTGATACAAATCCAAAAGTGGTTTCCTGCACCAAAACAAGTGCGAAAAGTGGTTTTTCAACACTAACACAAGTGCGAAAAGTGGTATTTCAACACTAACACAAGTGCGAAAAGTGGTTTTTCAACACTAACACAAGTGAGAAAAGTGGTTTTTCCACACTAATACAAGTGCAAAAGTGGTTTCCTCCACCAACACACGTGCGAAAGTGGTTTTTCAACACTAACACAAGTGCGAAAAGTGGTTTTTCAACACTAACACAAGTGAGAAAAGTGGTTTTTCCACACTAATACAAGTGCAAAAGTGGTTTCCTCCACCAACACAAGTGCGAAAAGTGGTTTTTCAACACTAACACATGTGCGAAAAGTGGTTTTTCAACACTATCACAAGTGCAAAAAGTGTTTTTTCCACACTAATACAAGTGCAAAAGTGGTTTCCTGCACCAACACAAGTGCGAAAAGTGGTTTTTCAACACTAACACAAGTGCGAAACGTGGTTTTTCAACACTAACACAAGTGCGAAAAGTGGTTTTTCAACACTAACACAAGTGCGAAAGTGGTTTTTCAATACTAACACAAGTGCGAAAAGTGGTTTTTCCACACTAATACAAGTGCAAAAGTGGTTTCCTTCACCAACACAAGTGCGAAAAGTGGTTTTTCAACACTAACACAAGTGCGAAAAGTGGTTTTTCAACACTAACACAAGTGCGAAAAGTGGTTTTTCCACACTAATACAAGTGCGAAAAGTAGTTTTTCAACACTATCACAAGTGCAAAAAGTGTTTTTTTCCACACTAATACAAGTGCAAAAGTGGTTTCCTGCACCAACACAAAGTGCGAAAAGTGTTTTTTCAACACTAACACAAGTGCGAAAAGTGGTTTTTCAACACTAACACAAGTGCGAAAAGTGTTTTTTCCACACTGATACAAGTGCAAAAGTGGTTTCCTGCACCAACACAAGTGCGAAAAGTGGTTTTTCAACACTAACACAAGTGCGAAAAGTGGGTTTTTAACACTAACACAAGTGCGAAAAGTGGGTTTTCAACACTAACACAAGTGCGAAAAGTGGTTTTTCCACACTAATACAAGTGCAAAAGTGGTTTCCTGCACCAACACAAGTGCGAAAAGTGGTTTTTCAACACTATCACAAGTGCAAAAAGTGTTTTTTCCACACTAATACAAGTGCAAAAGTGGTTTCCTGCACCAACACAAGTGCGAAAAGTGGTTTTTCAACACTATCACAAGTGCAAAAAGTGTTTTTTCCACACTGATACAAATCCAAAAGTGGTTTCCTGCACCAACACAAGTGCGAAAAGTGGTTTTTCAACACTAACACAAGTGCGAAAAGTGGTATTTCAACACTAACACAAGTGCGAAAAGTGGTTTTTCAACACTAACACAAGTGAGAAAAGTGGTTTTTCCACACTAATACAAGTGCAAAAGTGGTTTCCTCCACCAACACACGTGCGAAAAGTGGTTTTTCAACACTAACACAAGTGCGAAAAGTGGTTTTTCAACACTAACACAAGTGAGAAAAGTGGTTTTTCCACACTAATACAAGTGCAAAAGTGGTTTCCTCCACCAACACAAGTGCGAAAAGTGGTTTTTCAACACTAACACATGTGCGAAAAGTGGTTTTTCAACACTATCACAAGTGCAAAAAGTGTTTTTTCCACACTAATACAAGTGCAAAAGTGGTTTCCTGCACCAACACAAGTGCGAAAAGTGGTTTTTCAACACTAACACAAGTGCGAAACGTGGTTTTTCAACACTAACACAAGTGCGAAAAGTGGTTTTTCAACACTAACACAAGTGCGAAAAGTGGTTTTTCAATACTAACACAAGTGCGAAAAGTGGGTTTTTAACACTAACACAAGTGCGAAAAGTGGGTTTTCAACACTAACACAAGTGCGAAAAGTGGGTTTTCCACACTAATACAAGTGCAAAAGTGGTTTCCTGCACCAACACAAGTGCGAAAAGTGGTTTTTCAACACTATCACAAGTGCAAAAAGTGTTTTTTCCACACTAATACAAGTGCAAAAGTGGTTTCCTGCACCAACATAAGTGCGAAAAGTGGTTTTTCAACACTATCACAAGTGCAAAAAGTGTTTTTTCCACACTGATACAAATCCAAAAGTGGTTTCCTGCACCAAAACAAGTGCGAAAAGTGGTTTTTCAACACTAACACAAGTGCGAAAAGTGGTATTTCAACACTATCACAAGTGCGAAAAGTGGTTTTTCAACACTAACACAAGTGAGAAAAGTGGTTTTTCCACACTAATACAAGTGCAAAAGTGGTTTCCTCCACCAACACACGTGCGAAAAGTGGTTTTTCAACACTAACACAAGTGCGAAAAGTGGTTTTTCAACACTAACACAAGTGAGAAAAGTGGTTTTTCCACACTAATACAAGTGCAAAAGTGGTTTCCTCCACCAACACAAGTGCGAAAAGTGGTTTTTCAACACTAACACATGTGCGAAAAGTGGTTTTTCAACACTATCACAAGTGCAAAAAGTGTTTTTTCCACACTAATACAAGTGCAAAAGTGGTTTACTGCACCAATACAAGTGCGAAAAGTGGTTTTTCAACACTAACACAAGTGCGAAACGTGGTTTTTCAACACTAACACAAGTGCGAAAAGTGGTTTTTCAACACTAACACAAGTGCGAAAAGTGGTTTTTCAATACTAACACAAGTGCGAAAAGTGGTTTTTCCACACTAATACAAGTGCAAAAGTGGTTTCCTTCACCAACACAAGTGCGAAAAGTGGTTTTTCAACACTAACACAAGTGCGAAAAGTGGTTTTTCAACACTAACACAAGTGCGAAAAGTGGTTTTTCCACACTAATACAAGTGCGAAAAGTAGTTTTTCAACACTATCACAAGTGCAAAAAGTGTTTTTTCCACACTAATACAAGTGCAAAAGTGGTTTCCTGCACCAACACAAGTGCGAAAAGTGGTTTTTCAACACTAACACAAGTGCGAAAAGTGGTTTTTCAACACTAACACAAGTGCGAAAAGTGTTTTTTCCACACTGATACAAGTGCAAAAGTGGTTTCCTGCACCAACACAAGTGCGAAAAGTGGTTTTTCAACACTAACACAAGTGCGAAAAGTGGGTTTTTAACACTAACACAAGTGCGAAAAGTGGGTTTTCAACACTAACACAAGTGCGAAAAGTGGTTTTTCCACACTAATACAAGTGCAAAAGTGGTTTCCTGCACCAACACAAGTGCGAAAAGTGGTTTTTCAACACTATCACAAGTGCAAAAAGTGTTTTTCCACACTAATACAAGTGCAAAAGTGGTTTCCTGCACCAACACAAGTGCGAAAAGTGGTTTTTCAACACTATCACAAGTGCAAAAAGTGTTTTTTCCACACTGATACAAATCCAAAAGTGGTTTCCTGCACCAACACAAGTGCGAAAAGTGGTTTTTCAACACTAACACAAGTGCGAAAAGTGGTATTTCAACACTAACACAAGTGCGAAAAGTGGTTTTTCAACACTAACACAAGTGAGAAAAGTGGTTTTTCCACACTAATACAAGTGAGAAAAGTGGTTTTTCCACACTAATACAAGTGCAAAAGTGGTTTCCTCCACCAACACAAGTGCGAAAAGTGGTTTTTCAACACTAACACAAGTGCGAAAAGTGGTTTTTCAACACTAACACAAGTGAGAAAAGTGGTTTTTCCACACTAATACAAGTGCAAAAGTGGTTTCCTCCACCAACACAAGTGCGAAAAGTGGTTTTTCAACACTAACACATGTGCGAAAAGTGGTTTTTCAACACTATCACAAGTGCAAAAAGTGTTTTTTCCACACTAATACAAGTGCAAAAGTGGTTTCCTGCACCAACACAAGTGCGAAAAGTGGTTTTTCAACACTAACACAAGTGCGAAACGTGGTTTTTCAACACTAACACAAGTGCGAAAAGTGGTTTTTCAACACTAACACAAGTGCGAAAAGTGGTTTTTCAACACTAACACAAGTGCGAAAAGTGGTTTTTCCACACTAATACAAGTGCAAAAGTGGTTTCCTTCACCAACACAAGTGCGAAAAGTGGTTTTTCAACACTAACACAAGTGCGAAAAGTGGTTTTTCAACACTAACACAAGTGCGAAAAGTGGTTTTTCCACACTAATACAAGTGCAAAAGTGGTTTCCTTCACCAACACAAGTGCGAAAAGTGGTTTTTCAACACTAACACAAGTGCGAAAAGTGGTTTTTCAACACTAACACAAGTGCGAAAAGTGGTTTTTCCACACTAATACAAGTGCAAAAGTGGTTTCCTGCACCAACACAAGTGCGAAAAGTGGTTTTTCAACACTAACACAAGTGCGAAAAGTGGTTTTTCAACACTAACACAAGTGCGAAAAGTGTTTTTTCCACACTAATACAAGATCTCGCAAGAGAGAGATCTCGCGAGATCTCGGAGACGGTGGGAGGGATTTTCGAAGTGGTTTCCTGCACCAACACAAGTGCGAAAAGTGGTTTTTCAACACTAACACAAGTGCGAAAAGTGGTTTTTCAACACTAACACAAGTGCGAAAAGTGTTTTTTCCACACTAATACAAGATCTCGCAAGAGAGAGATCTCGCGAGATCTCGGAGACGGTGGGAGGGATTTTCGAAGCTCCACACGGTCTCCACGTTTTTCGAAGTTAAGTCTGTTCACAATTGTATTTTGTCGAAACTGTATTTATCTTTCGGTGTGTGAAGTTATTGTGTGCAACTTTGGTTGTTTCTCGGTGTTTATCTTTCATAAATTGATCGTCTGTTTGCCGTGTCGTGTCTTGAGGCCTTGTACAGTGTGCACTGTACAACCTTGAGGCTTTGTTTTTCTCTCAGCGGTCCGTCATTTGTGATCCAATAACTTTCGTTCTCTGTATTCCCAGGCTTTTCACCCATAGCCTACTTCCTTGTGTAAATCTCAACTCAAAAAAAAAACAAACAAAAAAAAAAAAAAACCATTTCCTTCTCTGTTCTCATTCGTTTATTCATTCTTATTCGTTCGTTCGTTCTTCGACCACGTGTTTCTCCCCCATTTCCCCAGATAGTTTTCACTCATTAACCTTCAATGTTTACACTTTCCCCTCAAGTTATGTATTCCGTCATATTTTATAACACCTTTTTCTTCTTCTTCTTTAAAAGGCTGCTTTCGACTTGCTCACCAAATCAATTCATCCCAAAAAAAATATCCATCTCCTATAGTGCCTTTTTTCTACATTCCCTAAACTCTCCTGCACTCCATCCTCCATCCAGCGTCCTTAAACGTATTTTTAACTCGAAGGTCACAAGAAACTCATTTTGCAATAAATGTTCGTTTCCCATAAATCGTACACTTTCAAAAATCCAATCTCACCCCTCCCCTCCAAATCTTCCCCATAACCCCTCCCCTCCAAATCTTCCCCATCACCCCTCCCCTCCAAATCTTCCCCATCACCCATCCCTTTCAAATCTCCCCCCTTGCCCCCTCCCTCCTAAACTACCCCTCACCCCTCCCCGCCAAGACGCCCCCTCGCCCCTCCCCTCCTAGACTCCTGCCTCACCCCTCCCCTCCAAATCTCCCCCATATCCCATCCCTTTCAAATCCCTCCCCTTGTCCCTTCCCTCCCAAACTCCCCCCTCACCCCTCCCCTTCAAATCTCCCCACCCTCATTGCTTCTCAATTTCCCCCCTCTCACTCCCCCTCCTCAAAGCGTCCTCCCCGCTTCTTCCCCCTTCAAACTCTCACCTCCATCTCCCCCAACCTTCTGCCTCGCTCTTCCCCCTCCTCAAATAACACCTCATTGTGGCTCACCCAATCACCATCAAACCTTTTGTCCGCCCCATCCTTCCCTTTCTCCGAGCTATTCTGAAATCTCTGACACACCTTCAACAGCTCTCCCTATCTCTTCCACCTCTTCCACATCTTACCCTACCCCTCCTCCCCCCTGTTCTGTATCTGATGCTCCCCCTTCCTCTTCATTAACGGTATGGACCTCAAACATCCGGGGCCTTCGTTCAAACTTAACTGATCTCTCCATACAGGTTGCTTCTGTCAAACCAGACGTGATCTGCTTAACAGAAACTTTCCTCCTTTATGATGTCTCTGATTCCATAGTATCTCTCCCGGGCTACTCCCTCCTCCGGTATGATAGACCTGAGCCTTGTCCTGGAGGCGGGGTTGCTATCTTTATCAAAAACTCTCTTCCTCACTCGCCCTGCACTGCACTCTCTCCACCTCACCCCCAGGAATACCTCTGGCTACGGCTTCCCCTTCGCTCCCACCTCTTGTTCATATGTGTGTTGTACCGTCCACCAAACAGTGATGACTCCATCTACATCTCGCTGTCTGATGATATGGACCAACTTCTATCTACTCATCCCAACTCTCTCTTCCTCATATGTGGTGATTTCAATTGTCACCATGCCAGTTGGCTGGGTGTGGGTACCTCTCTCACCAGCCATGGCTCTTCAGCAAAGGACTTCTGCGACTCACTGGGACTGACACAATCTGTCAATTTCCCGACCCGGATCTCAGTCAACGGAACATCTTCTCTTCTGGACTTGGTTATGACTAACTTCCCTGAAAATGTCTGCTGCTCTTCTTCTGCTCCGATCGGATCATCTGATCATGTCCTTGTTAAAGTGGACATCTCTCTGACCATCCTCAGGGAGCCTGCTCAGCGTCGACGAGTCTGGCATTTCACTCAGGCCAACTGGCACGGTCTTCAAGCAGCCATCAATCATCTGGACTGGTCTCCCATCTCTACCACCTCTGACATCAACTCATCCTGGGAATTCTTCCAAAGTAAATTGCTCTCTCTCATGCACAGATTTATCCCATCTCGTCTTCAGTTGTCATACCCTTCCTCCCGTCCATGGTACACGGAATCTTGTGGTGAGGCTGTTGCCCAGAAACAACTTGCCTTCGTCTCCTGGAAAGCAAATCCAACGGAAGGAAATCTCATTTCCTTTCACAAAGCCCGAAACAAGTGTGTGTCCACCCTCAGGAGAGCCAGGAAACAATATCTCTCCGTTCTCAAGACCGAACTCTCTTATCTGTCTCCCTCTTCCAAATCCTGGTGGCGTCTGGTCAAATCCGTTTCTGGTGTTTGTTCCCCCTCCATCCCCTCCCTTACCTCAAACGGCTACACAGCTGACTCCGCACGTGAAAAAGCTGAATGCCTCAACTCTGTGTTTGCCTCTAAATCTTGTGTCCCAAACCCATCCCTCTCTGTACCCACCATACCCAGTCGTACCCTGCTGCTCCTGGACTCCGTGTCCTTTCCTCCTGACAAGGTGGAAAAGTTTCTGTCAACCCTCGACTCTGATTCTGCAACTGGACCCGACGGCATCAGCCCACGGGTCCTAAAATCCTGCTCTGCTGCTCTATCTCACCCTCTCTCTGTTCTCTTCACCCTCTCTTTTGCTCAAGGTCAACTGCCATCTGCTTGGAAATCAGCCAACATCACCGCTTTGCACAAAAAAGGTGCAAAAACAGATCCTAGCAACTACAGACCAATCAGCCTTCTCCCAATTATCAGCAAAGTCATGGAATCCATCATTGCTTCGGATATGAAATCTTTCCTCTTCTCCAATGGCTTGATCTCTGATCATCAATTTGGTTTCAGACCAGGTCACTGTACTCTGGACATGCTGCTTCTGCTGTCTCAACAATGGATGGAGGTCCTCAATGCCAAACAGGAAATTAGAGCTGTCTCCCTCGACATATCACGTGCCTTCGACACGGTCTGGCACCCCGCTCTGCTCACCAAACTCTCCTCCTTTGGTATCCATGGAAATCTCCACGCATGGCTGGCGGACTTCCTCTGTAGTCGTCGTCAACGTGTGGCCCTGAATGGGTTTCTCTCATCTCCTCTTCCTGTTCAGGCTGGAGTTCCCCAAGGCAGTGTTCTGGGCCCCGTGCTTTTTCTGGTCTTCATCAATGATCTCTCTGACTCTCTCGAAAATCCTCTCTATCTCTTTGCTGATGACTCCACTCTCTGCCGCTCCATTCCTCTTCCCTCAGATCGGCAGTCTGCTGCCTCCTCACTCTCTGAAGACCTGGACAAAATCACAGACTGGTCAAACAAGTGGAACATGTCTTTCAATCCTGACAAATCTCACACTCTTACTATGTCTCTCCGAAAAGATCGACTGGACAACCCTCCCATCTACTTTCTCAACAATCCTCTCCAAGAAGTTCTGTCGCTCAAGATTTTGGGTCTCACTATCTGCCATGATCTTTCTTGGGAAAACCACATTTCCAAGCTGGCCTCCAAAGCCAGTCGCCGACTGGGCATCCTCCGTCGTGCGAAGTCCTTCCTCTGCACACCTGAGCTCCTCACCACATACAAGGCTTTCATCCGCAGCTCAATGGAATACTGTTCTCCCCTATGGGCCGGTGCTCCTGCCTCACACCTAGCTCGGCTTCACGCTGTTGAAACCAAAGCTTTCAGAATTATTGGAATCTCCCGCGATGAAGCTATCTCTGAGGGCCTTTCACTCACTCACCGCAGGCAGGTAGGTGGTCTTTCTGTCTTCTACCGACTCCTCTCCGGCCTTGCACCCCCAGCTCTCTCTGTGCTCTGTCCCCCAAATATTCCTACAGGTCGCACAAGATCTGCCAGCAACCCTCTGATGGTTAAACTGCCGAAATCTCGGCTCTCTGCTCACCTTCACTCTTTCATTCCTCTTTTCTCCCGCCTCTGGAACAAACTCCCTCACTCCCTTCAATCCCACTCCTCCCTCCAGGTCTTTAAAACAGCTGTTCACCACCATCTCTTATCTTCCCCCATCCAAAACCTTGATCTTTTCTACCCCCGCTAATGCACCCCAGATCCACCTTGTTTGAAATTCCAACTTCTTTCCTGGAAGTCCTGGCAGTGTCCATATGTTTTATACCTCTCCCACCGCCCCCTTCCCATGCCCCCCCCCGCCCCCCCAAAGCCCTCGCCCTCTCTCAGATCTCTCGATGTCTCCATGTCTCTCGGTCCCTGCTCTCAAATGTTGTGTTTGTGTCCTTCCCCCTCTCTCCCCATCTTGTCTACCGCTCCCGATGTTATATGTTTTATGTGTCGGTTTGTCTTTCTGTGTGATTAATGTTCGCTCTTTCACGAGCCTCGATCTTGTATACAAAAAAAAAAAAAAAAAAAAAAAAATACAAGTGCAAAAGTGGTTTCCTGCACCAACACAAGTGCGAAAAGTGGTTTTTCAACACTAACACAAGTGCGAAACGTGGTTTTTCAACACTAACTCAAGTGCGAAAAGTGGTTTTTCAACACTAACACAAGTGCGAAAAGTGGTTTTTCAATACTAACACAAGTGCGAAAAGTGGTTTTTCCACACGAATACAAGTGCAAAAGTGGTTTCCTTCACCAACACAAGTGCGAAAAGTGGTTTTTCAACACTAACACAAGTGCGAAAAGTGGTTTTTCAACACTAACACAAGTGCGAAAAGTGGTTTTTCAACACTAACACAAGTGCGAAAAGTGGTTTTTCAATACTAACACAAGTGCGAAAAGTGGTTTTTCCACACTAATACAAGTGCAAAAGTGGTTTCCTGCACCAACACAGGTGCGAAAAGTGGTTTTTCAACACTAACACAAGTGCGAAAAGTGGTTTTTCAATACTAACACAAGTGCGAAAAGTGGTTTTTCCACACTAATACAAGTGCAAAAGTGGTTTCCTTCACCAACACAAGTGCGAAAAGTGGTTTTTCAACACTAACACAAGTGCGAAAAGTGGTTTTTCAACACTAACACAAGTGCGAAAAGTGGGTTTTCAACACTATCACAAGTGCAAAAAGTGGTTTTCCACACTAATACAAGTGCAAAAGTGGTTTCCTCCACCAACACAAGTGCAAAAGTGGTTTCCTGCTCCAACACAAGTGCGAAAAGTGGTTTTTCAACACTAACACAAGTGCGAAAAGTGGTTTTTCAACACTATCACAAGTGCAAAAAGTGTTTTTTCCACACTAATACAAGTGCAAAAGTCGTTTCCTGCACCAACACAAGTGCGAAAAGTGGTTTTTCAACACTAACACAAGTGCGAAAAGTGGTATTTCAACACTAACACAAGTGCGAAAAGTGGTTTTTCAACACTAACACAAGTGAGAAAAGTGGTTTTCCCACACTAATACAAGTGCAAAAGTGGTTTCCTCCACCAACACACGTGCGAAAAGTGGTTTTTCAACACTAACACAAGTGCGAAAAGTGGTTTTTCAACACTAACACAAGTGAGAAAAGTGGTTTTTCCACACTAATACAAGTGCAAAAGTGGTTTCCTCCACCAACACAAGTGCGAAAAGTGGTTTTTCAACACTAACACATGTGCGAAAAGTGGTTTTTCAACACTATCACAAGTGCAAAAAGTGTTTTTTCCACACTAATACAAGTGCAAAAGTGGTTTCCTGCACCAACACAAGTGCGAAAAGTGGTTTTTCAACACTAACACAAGTGCGAAAAGTGGTTTTTCCACACTAATACAAGTGCAAAAGTGGTTTCCTGCACCAAAACAAGTGCGAAAAGTGGTTTTTCAACACTAATACAAGTGCAAAAAGTGGTATTTCAACACTAACACAAGTGCAAAAAGTGGTTTTTCAACACTAACACAAGTGCGAAAAGTGTTTTTCCACACTAATACAAGTGCAAAAGTGGTTTCCTGCACCAACACAAGTGCGAAAAGTGGTTTTTCAACACTAACACAAGTGCGAAAAGTGGTTTTTCAACACTAACACAAGTGCGAAAAGTGTTTTTTCCACACTAATACAAGTGCAAAAGTGGTTTCCTGCACCAACACAAGTGCGAAAACTGGTTTTTCAACACTAACACAAGTGCGAAACGTGGTTTTTCAACACTAACACAAGTGCGAAAAGTGGTTTTTCAACACTAACACAAGTGCGAAAAGTGGTTTTTCAATACTAACACAAGTGCGAAAAGTGGTTTTTCCACACTAATACAAGTGCAATAGTGGTTTCCTTCACCAACACAAATGCGAAAAGTGGTTTTTCAACACTAACACAAGTGCGAAAAGTGGTTTTTCAACACTAACACAAGTGCGAAAAGTGGTTTTTCCACACTAATACAAGTGCAAAAGTGGTTTCCTGCACCAACACAAGTGCGAAAAGTGGTTTTTCAACACTAACACAAGTGCGAAAAGTGGTTTTTCCACACTAATACAAGTGCAAAAGTGGTTTCCTCCACCAACACAAGTGCGAAAAGTGGTTTTTCAACACTAACACAAGTGAGAAAAGTGGTTTTTCCACACTAATACAAGTGCAAAAGTGGTTTCCTCCACCAACACAAGTGCGAAAAGTGGTTTTTCAACACTAACACATGTGCGAAAAGTGGTTTTTCAACACTATCACAAGTGCAAAAAGTGTTTTTTCCACACTAATACAAGTGCAAAAGTGGTTTCCTGCACCAACACAAGTGCGAAAAGTGGTTTTTCAACACTAACACAAGTGCGAAACGTGGTTTTTCAACACTAACACAAGTGCGAAAAGTGGTTTTTCAACACTAACACAAGTGCGAAAAGTGGTTTTTCAACACTAACACAAGTGCGAAAAGTGGTTTTTCAACACTAACACAAGTGCGAAAAGTGTTTTTTCCACACTAATACAAGTGCAAAAGTGGTTTCCTGCACCAACACAAGTGCGAAAAGTGGTTTTTCAACACTAACACAAGTGCGAAACGTGGTTTTTCAACACTCACACAAGTGCGAAAAGTGGTTTTTCAACACTAACACAAGTGCGAAAAGTGGTTTTTCAATACTAACACAAGTGCGAAAAGTGGTTTTTCCACACTAATACAAGTGCAAAAGTGGTTTCCTTCACCAACACAAGTGCGAAAAGTGGTTTTTCAACACTTACACAAGTGCGAAAAGTGGTTTTTCAACACTAACACAAGTGCGAAAAGTGGTTTTTCAACACTAACACAAGTGCGAAAAGTGGTTTTTCAATACTAACACAAGTGCGAAAAGTGGTTTTTCCACACTAATACAAGTGCAAAAGTGGTTTCCTGCACCAACACAGGTGCGAAAAGTGGTTTTTCAACACTAACACAAGTGCGAAAAGTGGTTTTTCAATACTAACACAAGTGCGAAAAGTGGTTTTTCCACACTAATACAAGTGCAAAAGTGGTTTCCTTCACCAACACAAGTGCGAAAAGTGGTTTTTCAACACTAACACAAGTGCGAAAAGTGGTTTTTCAACACTAACACAAGTGCGAAAAGTGGTTTTTCAACACTAACACAAGTGCGAAAAGTGGTTTTTCAATACTAACACAAGTGCGAAAAGTGGTTTTTCCACACTAATACAAGTGCAAAAGTGGTTTCCTTCACCAGCACAAGTGCGAAAAGTGGTTTTTCAACACTAACACAAGTGCGAAAAGTGGTTTTTCAACACTAACACAAGTGCGAAAAGTGGTTTTTCAACACTAACACAAGTGCGAAAAGTGGTTTTTCAATACTAACACAAGTGCGAAAAGTGGTTTTTCCACACTAATACAAGTGCAAAAGTGGTTTCCTGCACCAACACAGGTGCGAAAAGTGGTTTTTCAACACTAACACAAGTGCGAAAAGTGATTTTTCAATACTAACACAAGTGCGAAAAGTGGTTTTTCCACACTAATACAAGTGCAAAAGTGGTTTCCTTCACCAACACAAGTGCGAAAAGTGGTTTTTCAACACTAACACAAGTGCGAAAAGTGGTTTTTCAACACAAACACAAGTGCGAAAAGTGGGTTTTCAACACTATCACAAGTGCAAAAAGTGGTTTTCCACACTAATACAAGTGCAAAAGTGGTTTCCTCCACCAACACAAGTGCAAAAGTGGTTTCCTGCACCAACACAAGTGCGAAAAGTGGTTTTTCAACACTAACACAAGTGCGAAAAGTGGTTTTTCAACACTATCACAAGTGCAAAAAGTGTTTTTTCCACACTAATACAAGTGCAAAAGTCGTTTCCTGCACCAACACAAGTGCGAAAAGTGGTTTTTCAACACTAACACAAGTGCGAAAAGTGGTATTTCAACACTAACACAAGTGCGAAAAGTGGTTTTTCAACACTAACACAAGTGAGAAAAGTGGTTTTTCCACACTAATACAAGTGCAAAAGTGGTTTCCTCCACCAACACACGTGCGAAAAGTGGTTTTTCAACACTAACACAAGTGCAAAAAGTGGTTTTTCAACACTAACACAAGTGAGAAAAGTGGTTTTTCCACACTAATACAAGTGCAAAAGTGGTTTCCTCCACCAACACAAGTGCGAAAAGTGGTTTTTCAACACTAACACATGTGCGAAAAGTGGTTTTTCAACACTATCACAAGTGCAAAAAGTGTTTTTTCCACACTAATACAAGTGCAAAAGTGGTTTCCTGCACCAACACAAGTGCGAAAAGTGGTTTTTCAACACTAACACAAGTGCGAAAAGTGGTTTTTCCACACTAATACAAGTGCAAAAGTGGTTTCCTGCACCAAAACAAGTGCGAAAAGTGGTTTTTCAACACTAACACAAGTGCAAAAAGTGGTATTTCAACACTAACACAAGTGCGAAAAGTGGTTTTTCAACACTAACACAAGTGCGAAAAGTGTTTTTTCCACACTAATACAAGTGCAAAAGTGGTTTCCTGCACCAACACAAGTGCGAAAAGTGGTTTTTCAACACTAACACAAGTGTGAAAAGTGGTTTTTCAACACTAACACAAGTGCGAAAAGTGTTTTTTCCACACTAATACAAGTGCAAAAGTGGTTTCCTGCACCAACACAAGTGCGAAAACTGGTTTTTCAACACTAACACAAGTGCGAAACGTGGTTTTTCAACACTAACACAAGTGCGAAAAGTGGTTTTTCAACACTAACACAAGTGCGAAAAGTGGTTTTTCAATACTAACACAAGTGCGAAAAGTGGTTTTTCCACACTAATACAAGTGCAATAGTGGTTTCCTTCACCAACACAAGTGCGAAAAGTGTTTTTTCAACACTAACACAAGTGCGAAAAGTGGTTTTTCAACACTAACACAAGTGCGAAAAGTGGTTTTTCCACACTAATACAAGTGCAAAAGTGGTTTCCTGCACCAACACAAGTGCGAAAAGTGGTTTTTCAACACTAACACAAGTGCGAAAAGTGGTTTTTCCACACTAATACAAGTGCAAAAGTGGTTTCCTGCACCAACACAAGTGCGAAAAGTGGTTTTTCAACACTAACACAAGTGAGAAAAGTGGTTTTTCCACACTAATACAAGTGCAAAAGTGGTTTCCTCCACCAACACAAGTGCGAAAAGTGGTTTTTCAACACTAACACATGTGCGAAAAGTGGTTTTTCAACACTATCACAAGTGCAAAAAGTGTTTTTTCCACACTAATACAAGTGCAAAAGTGGTTTCCTGCACCAACACAAGTGCGAAAAGTGGTTTTTCAACACTAACACAAGTGCGAAACGTGGTTTTTCAACACTAACACAAGTGCGAAAAGTGGTTTTTCAACACTAACACAAGTGCGAAAAGTGGTTTTTCAATACTAACACAAGTGCGAAAAGTGGTTTTTCCACACTAATACAAGTGCAAAAGTGGTTTCCTTCACCAACACAAGTGCGAAAAGTGGTTTTTCAACACTAACACAAGTGCGAAAAGTGGTTTTTCAACACTAACACAAGTGCGAAAAGTGGTTTTTCCACACTAATACAAGTGCAAAAGTGGTTTCCTTCACCAACACAAGTGCGAAAAGTGGTTTTTCAACACTAACACAAGTGCGAAAAGTGGTTTTTCAACACTAACACAAGTGCGAAAAGTGGTTTTTCCACACTAATACAAGTGCAAAAGTGGTTTCCTGCACCAACACAAGTGCGAAAAGTGGTTTTTCAACACTAACACAAGTGCGAAAAGTGGTTTTTCAACACTAACACAAGTGCGAAAAGTGTTTTTTCCACACTAATACAAGTGCAAAAGTGGTTTCCTGCACCAACACAAGTGCGAAAAGTGGTTTTTCAACACTAACACAAGTGCGAAACGTGGTTTTTCAACACTAACACAAGTGCGAAAAGTGTTTTTTCCACACTGATACAAGGGCAAAAGTGGTTTCCTGCACCAACACAAGTGCGAAAAGTGGTTTTTCAACACTAACACAAGTGCGAAAAGTGGGTTTTTAACGCTAACACAAGTGCGAAAAGTGGGTTTTCAACACTAACACAAGTGCGAAAAGTGGTTTTTCCACACTAATACTAGTGCAAAAGTGGTTTCCTGCACCAACACAAGTGTGAAAAGTGGTTTTTCAACACTATCACAAGTGCAAAAAGTGTTTTTTCCACACTAATACAAGTGCAAAAGTCGTTTCCTGCACCAACACAAGTGCGAAAAGTGGTTTTTCAACACTAACACAAGTGCGAAAAGTGGTATTTCAACACTAACACAAGTGCGAAAAGTGGTTTTTCAACACTAACACAAGTGAGAAAAGTGGTTTTTCCACACTAATACAAGTGCAAAAGTGGTTTCCTCCACCAAACACACGTGCGAAAAGTGGTTTTTCAACACTAACACAAGTGGGAAAAGTGGTTTTTCAACCATAACACAAGTGAGAAAAGTGGTTTTTCCACACTAATACAAGTGCAAAAGTGGTTTCCTCCACCAACACAAGTGCGAAAAGTGGTTTTTCAACACTAACACATGTGCGAAAAGTGGTTTTTCAACACTATCACAAGTGCAAAAAGTGTTTTTTCCACACTAATACAAGTGCAAAAGTGGTTTCCTGCACCAACACAAGTGCGAAAAGTGGTTTTTCAACACTAACACAAGTGCGAAAAGTGGTTTTTCCACACTAATACAAGTGCAAAAGTGGTTTCCTTCACAAACACAAGTGCGAAAAGTGGTTTTTCAACACTAACACAAGTGCGAAAAGTGGTTTTTCAACACTAACACAAGTGCGAAAAGTGGGTTTTCAACACTATCACAAGTGCAAAAAGTGGTTTTCCACACTAATACAAGTGCAAAAGTGGTTTCCTCCACCAACACAAGTGCAAAAGTGGTTTCCTGCACCAACACAAGTGCGAAAAGTGGTTTTTCAACACTAACACAAGTGCGAAAAGTGGTTTTTCAACACTAACACAAGTGCGAAAAGTGGTTTTTCAACACTAACACAAGTGCGAAAAGTGGTTTTTCAATACTAACACAAGTGCGAAAAGTGGTTTTTCAATACTAACACAAGTGCGAAAAGTGGTTTTTCCACACTAATACAAGTGCAAAAGTGGTTTCCTGCACCAACACAAGTGCGAAAAGTGGTTTTTCAACACTAACACAAGTGCGAAACGTGGTTTTTCAACACTAACACAAGTGCGAAAAGTGGTTTTTCAACACTAACACAAGTGCGAAAAGTGGTTTTTCAATACTAACACAAGTGCGAAAAGTGGTTTTTCCACACTAATACAAGTGCAAAAGTGGTTTCCTTCACCAACACAAGTGCGAAAAGTGGTTTTTCAACACTAACACAAGTGCGAAAAGTGGTTTTTCAACACTAACACAAGTGCGAAAAGTGGTTTTTCAATACTAACACAAGTGCGAAAAGTGGTTTTTCCACACTAATACAAGTGCAAAAGTGGTTTCCTGCACCAACACAGGTGCGAAAAGTGGTTTTTCAACACTAACACAAGTGCGAAAAGTGGTTTTTCAATACTAACACAAGTGCGAAAAGTGGTTTTTCCACACTAATACAAGTGCAAAAGTGGTTTCCTTCACCAACACAAGTGCGAAAAGTGGTTTTTCAACACTAACACAAGTGCGAAAAGTGGTTTTTCAACACTAACACAAGTGCGAAAAGTGGGTTTTCAACACTATCACAAGTGCAAAAAGTGGTTTTCCACACTAATACAAGTGCAAAAGTGGTTTCCTCCACCAACACAAGTGCAAAAGTGGTTTCCTGCACCAACACAAGTGCGAAAAGTGGTTTTTCAACACTAACACAAGTGCGAAAAGTGGTTTTCAACACTATCACAAGTGCAAAAAGTGTTTTTTCCACACTAATACAAGTGCAAAAGTCGTTTCCTGCACCAACACAAGTGCGAAAAGTGGTTTTTCAACACTAACACAAGTGCGAAAAGTGGTATTTCAACACTAACACAAGTGCGAAAAGTGGTTTTTCAACACTAACACAAGTGCAAAAAGTGTTTTTTCCACACTAATACAAGTGCAAAAGTGGTTTCCTGCACCTACACAAGTGCGAAAAGTGGTTTTTCAACACTAACACAAGTGCAAAAAGTGTTTTTTCCACACTAATACAAGTGCAAAAGTGGTTTCCTCCACCAACACAAGTGCGAAAAGTGGTTTTTCAACACTAACACATGTGCGAAAAGTGGTTTTTCAACACTATCACAAGTGCAAAAAGTGTTTTTTCCACACTAATACAAGTGCAAAAGTGGTTTCCTGCACCTACACAAGTGCGAAAAGTGGTTTTTCAACACTAACACAAGTGCGAAAAGTGGTTTTTCCACACTAATACAAGTGCAAAAGTGGTTTCCTGCACCAAAACAAGTGCGAAAAGTGGTTTTTCAACACTAACACAAGTGCAAAAAGTGGTATTTCAACACTAACACAAGTGCGAAAAGTGGTTTTTCAACACTAACACAAGTGCGAAAAGTGTTTTTTCCACACTAATACAAGTGCAAAAGTGGTTTCCTGCACCAACACAAGTGCGAAAAGTGGTTTTTCAACACTAACACAAGTGCGAAAAGTGGTTTTTCAACACTAACACAAGTGCGAAAAGTGTTTTTTCCACACTAATACAAGTGCAAAAGTGGTTTCCTGCACCAACACAAGTGCGAAAACTGGTTTTTCAACACTAACACAAGTGCGAAACGTGGTTTTTCAACACTAACACAAGTGCGAAAAGTGGTTTTTCAACACTAACACAAGTGCAAAAAGTGGTTTTTCAATACTAACACAAGTGCGAAAAGTGGTTTTTCCACGCTAATACAAGTGCAGTAGTGGTTTCCTTCACCAACACAAGTGCGAAAAGTGGTTTTTCAACACGAACACAAGTGCGAAAAGTGGTTTTTCAACACTAACACAAGTGCGAAAAGTGGTTTTTCCACACTAATACAAGTGCAAAAGTGGTTTCCTGCACCAACACAAGTGCGAAAAGTGGTTTTTCAACACTAACACAAGTGCGAAAAGTGGTTTTTCCACACTAATACAAGTGCAAAAGTGGTTTCCTGCACCAACACAAGTGCGAAAAGTGGTTTTTCAACACTAACACAAGTGAGAAAAGTGGTTTTTCCACACTAATACAAGTGCAAAAGTGGTTTCCTCCACCAACACAAGTGCGAAAAGTGGTTTTTCAACACTAACACATGTGCGAAAAGTGGTTTTTCAACACTATCACAAGTGCAAAAAGTGTTTTTTCCACACTAATACAAGTGCAAAAGTGGTTTCCTGCACCAACACAAGTGCGAAAAGTGGTTTTTCAACACTAACACAAGTGCGAAACGTGGTTTTTCAACACTAACACAAGTGCGAAAAGTGGCTTTTCAACACTAACACAAGTGCGAAAAGTGGTTTTTCAATACTAACACAAGTGCGAAAAGTGTTTTTTCCACACTAATACAAGTGCAAAAGTGGTTTCCTTCACCAACACAAGTGCGAAAAGTGGTTTTTCAACACTAACACAAGTGCGAAAAGTGGTTTTTCAACACTAACACAAGTGCGAAAAGTGGTTTTTCTACACTAATACAAGTGCAAAAGTGGTTTCCTTCACCAACACAAGTGCGAAAAGTGGTTTTTCAACACTAACACAAGTGCGAAAAGTGGTTTTTCAACACTAACACAAGTGCGAAAAGTGGTTTTTCCACACTAATACAAGTGCAAAAGTGGTTTCCTGCACCAACACAAGTGCGAAAAGTGGTTTTTCAACACTAACACAAGTGCGAAAAGTGGTTTTTCAACACTAACACAAGTGCGAAAAGTGTTTTTTCCACACTAATACAAGTGCAAAAGTGGTTTCCTGCACCAACACAAGTGCGAAAAGTGGTTTTTCAACACTAACACAAGTGCGAAACGTGGTTTTTCAACACTAACACAAGTGCGAAAAGTGGTTTTTCAACACTAACACAAGTGCGAAAAGTGTTTTTTCCACACTGATACAAGTGCAAAAGTGGTTTCCTGCACCAACACAAGTGCGAAAAGTGGTTTTTCAACACTAACACAAGTGCGAAAAGTGGGTTTTTAACGCTAACACAAGTGCGAAAAGTGGGTTTTCAACACTAACACAAGTGCGAAAAGTGGTTTTTCCACACTAATACTAGTGCAAAAGTGGTTTCCTGCACCAACACAAGTGTGAAAAGTGGTTTTTCAACACTATCACAAGTGCAAAAAGTGTTTTTTCCACACTAATACAAGTGCAAAAGTCGTTTCCTGCACCAACACAAGTGCGAAAAGTGGTTTTTCAACACTAACACAAGTGCGAAAAGTGGTATTTCCACACTAATACAAGTGCAAAAGTGGTTTCCTCCACCAACACAAGTGCGAAAAGTGGTTTTTCAACACTAACACATGTGCGAAAAGTGGTTTTTCAACACTATCACAAGTGCGAAAAGTGTTTTTTCCACACTGATACAAGTGCAAAAGTGGTTTCCTGCACCAACACAAGTGCGAAAAGTGGTTTTTCAACACTAACACAAGTGCGAAAAGTGGGTTTTTAACGCTAACACAAGTGCGAAAAGTGGGTTTTCAACACTAACACAAGTGCGAAAAGTGGTTTTTCAACACTAACACAAGTGCGAAAAGTGGTTTTTCAACACTAACACAAGTGCGAAAAGTGTTTTTTCCACACTAATACAAGTGCAAAAGTGGTTTTCTCCACCAACACAAGTGCGAAAAGTGGATTTTCAACACTAACACAAGTGCGAGAAGTGGTTTTTCCACACTAATACAAGTGCAAAAGTGGTTTCCTTCACCAACACAAGTGCGTAAAGTGGTTTTTCAACACTAACACAAGTGCGAAAAGTGGTTTTTCAACACTAACACAAGTGCGAAAAGTGGGTTTTCAACACTATCACAAGTGCAAAAAGTGGTTTTCCACACTAATACAAGTGCAAAAGTGGTTTCCTCCACCAACACAAGTGCAAAATTGGTTTCCTGCACCAACACAAGTGCGAAAAGTGGTTTTTCAACACTAACACAAGTGCAAAAAGTGTTTTTTCCACACTAATACAAGTGCAAAAGTCGTTTCCTGCACCCACACAAGTGCGAAAAGTGGTTTTTCAACACGAACACAAGTGCGAAAAGTGGTATTTCAACACTAACACAAGTGCGAAAAGTGGTTTTTCAACACTAACACAAGTGAGAAAAGTGGTTTTTTCCACACTAATACAAGTGCAAAAGTGGTTTCCTCCACCAACACACGTGCGAAAAGTGGTTTTTCAACACTGACACAAGTGCGAAAAGTGGTTTTTCAACACTAACACAAGTGAGAAAAGTGGTTTTTCCACACTAATACAAGTGCAAAAGTGGTTTCCTCCACCAACACAAGTGCGAAAAGTGGTTTTTCAACACTAACACATGTGCGAAAAGTGGTTTTTCAACACTATCACAAGTGCAAAAAGGGTTTTTTCCACACTAATACAAGTGCAAAAGTGGTTTCCTGCACCAACACAAGTGCGAAAAGTGGTTTTTCAACACTAACACAAGTGCGAAAAGTGGTTTTTCCACACTAATACAAGTGCAAAAGTGGTTTCCTGCACCAAAACAAGTGCGAAAAGTGGTTTTTCAACACTAACACAAGTACAAAAAGTGGTATTTCAACACTAACACAAGTGCGAAAAGTGGTTTTTCAACACTAACACAAGTGCGAAAAGTGTTTTTTCCACACTAATACAAGTGCAAAAGTGGTTTCCTGCACCAACACAAGTGCGAAAAGTGGTTTTTCAACACTAACACAAGTGCGAAAAGTGGTTTTTCAACACTAACACAAGTGCAAAAAGTGTTTTTTCCACACTAATACAAGTGCAAAAGTGGTTTCCTGCACCAACACAAGTGCGAAAACTGGTTTTTCAACACTAACACAAGTGCGAAACGTGGTTTTTCAACACTAACACAAGTGCGAAAAGTGGTTTTTCAACACTAACACAAGTGCGAAAAGTGGTTTTTCAATACTAACACAAGTGCGAAAAGTGGTTTTTCCACACTAATACAAGTGCAATAGTGGTTTCCTTCACCAACACAAGTGCGAAAAGTGGTTTTTCAACACTAACACAAGTGCGAAAAGTGGTTTTTCCACACTAATACAAGTGCAAAAGTGGTTTCCTGCACCAACACAAGTGCGAAAAGTGGTTTTTCCACACTAATACAAGTGCAAAAGTGGTTTCCTGCACCAACACAAGTGCGAAAAGTGGTTTTTCAACACTAACACAAGTGCGAAACGTGGTTTTTCAACACTAACACAAGTGCGAAAAGTGGTTTTTCAACACTAACACAAGTGCGAAAAGTGTTTTTTCCACACTGATACAAGTGCAAAAGTGGTTTCCTGCACCAACACAAGTGCGAAAAGTGGTTTTTCAACACTAACACAAGTGCGAAAAGTGGGTTTTTAACGCTAACACAAGTGCGAAAAGTGGGTTTTCAACACTAACACAAGTGCGAAAAGTGGTTTTTCCACACTAATACTAGTGCAAAAGTGGTTTCCTGCACCAACACAAGTGTGAAAAGTGGTTTTTCAACACTATCACAAGTGCAAAAAGTGTTTTTTCCACACTAATACAAGTGCAAAAGTCGTTTCCTGCACCAACACAAGTGCGAAAAGTGGTTTTTCAACACTAACACAAGTGCGAAAAGTGGCATTTCAACACTAACACAAGTGCGAAAAGTGGTTTTTCAACACTAACACAAGTGAGAAAAGTGGTTTTTCCACACTAATACAAGTGCAAAAGTGGTTTCCTCCACCAACACACGTGCGAAAAGTGGTTTTTCAACACTAACACAAGTGCGAAAAGTGGTTTTTCAACACTAACACAAGTGAGAAAAGTGGTTTTTCAACACTAATACAAGTGCAAAAGTGGTTTCCTCCACCAACACAAGTGCGAAAAGTGGTTTTTCAACACTAACACATGTGCGAAAAGTGGTTTTTCAACACTATCACAAGTGCAAAAAGTGTTTTTTCCACACTAATACAAGTGCAAAAGTGGTTTCCTGCACCAACACAAGTGCGAAAAGTGGTTTTTCAACACTAACACAAGTGCGAAAAGTGGTTTTTCCACACTAATACAAGTGCAAAAGTGGTTTCCTTCACCAACACAAGTGCGAAAAGTGGTTTTTCAACACTAACACAAGTGCGAAAAGTGGTTTTTCAACACTAACACAAGTGCGAAAAGTGGTTTTTCCACACTTATACAAGTGCAAAAGTGGTTTCCTGCACCAACACAAGTGCGAAAAGTGGTTTTTCAACACTAACACAAGTGCGAAAAGTGGTTTTTCCACACTAATACAAGTGCAAAAGTGGTTTCCTTCACCAACACGAGTGCGAAAAGTGGTTTTTCAACACTAACACAAGTGCGAAAAGTGGTTTTTCAACACTAACACAAGTGCGAAAAGTGGTTTTTCCACACTAATACAAGTGCAAAAGTGGTTTCCTGCACCAACACAAGTGCGAAAAGTGTTTTTTCCACACTAATACAAGTGCAAAAGTGGTTTCCTGCACCAACACAAGTGCGAAAAGTGGTTTTTCAACACTAACACAAGTGCGAAACGGGGTTTTTCAACACTAACACAAGTGCGAAAAGTGGTTTTTCAACACTAACACAAGTGCGAAAAGTGTTTTTTCCACACTGATACAAGTGCAAAAGTGGTTTCCTGCACCAACACAAGTGCGAAAAGTGGTTTTTTAACACTAACACAAGTGCGAAAAGTGGGTTTTTAACGCTAACACAAGTGCGAAAAGTGGGTTTTCAACACTAACACAAGTGCGAAAAGTGGTTTTTCCACACTAATACTAGTGCAAAAGTGGTTTCCTGCACCAACACAAGTGTGAAAAGTGGTTTTTCAACACTATCACAAGTGCAAAAAGTGTTTTTTCCACACTAATACAAGTGCAAAAGTCGGTTCCTGCACCAACACAAGTGCGAAAAGTGGTTTTTCAACACTAACACAAGTGCGAAAAGTGGTATTTCAACACTAACACAAGTGCGAGAAGTGGTTTTTCAACACTAACACAAGTGAGAAAAGTGGTTTTTCCACACTAATACAAGTGCAAAAGTGGTTTCCTCCACCAACACACGTGCGAAAAGTGGTTTTTCAACACTAACACAAGTGCGAAAAGTGGTTTTTCAACACTAACACAAGTGAGAAGAGTGGTTTTTCCACACTAATACAAGTGCAAAAGTGGTTTCCTCCACCAACACAAGTGCGAAAAGTGGTTTTTCAACACTAACACATGTGCGAAAAGTGGTTTTTCAACACTATCACAAGTGCAAAAAGTGTTTTTTCCACACTAATACAAGTGCAAAAGTGGTTTCCTGCACCAACACAAGTGCGAAAAGTGGTTTTTCAACACTAACACAAGTGCGAAAAGTGGTTTTTCCACACTAATACAAGTGCAAAAGTGGTTTCCTGCACCAACACAAGTGCGAAACGTGGTTTTTCAACACTAACACAAGTGCGAAAAGTGGTTTTTCAACACTAACACAAGTGCGAAAAGTGGTTTTTCAACACTAACACAAGTGCGAAAAGTCGTTTTTCAATACTAACACAAGTGCGAAAAGTGGTTTTTCCACACTAATACAAGTGCAAAAGTGGTTTCCTGCACCAACACAGGTGCGAAAAGTGGTTTTTCAACACTAACACAAGTGCGAAAAGTGGTTTTTCAATACTAACACAAGTGCGAAAAGTGGTTTTTCCACGCTAATACAAGTGCAAAAGTGGTTTCCTTCACCAACACAAGTGCGAAAAGTGGTTTTTCAACACTAACACAAGTGCGAAAAGTGGTTTTTCAACACTATCACATGTGCAAAAAGTGGTTTTTCCACACTAATACAAGTGCAAAAGTGGTTTCCTCCACCAACACAAGTGCGAAAAGTGGTTTTTCAACACTAACACATGTGCGAAAAGTGGTTTTTCAACACTATCACAAGTGCGAAAAGTGTTTTTTCCACACTGATACAAGTGCAAAAGTGGTTTCCTGCACCAACACAAGTGCGAAAAGTGGTTTTTCAACACTAACACAAGTGCGAAAAGTGGGTTTTTAACGCTAACACAAGTGCGAAAAGTGGGTTTTCAACACTAACACAAGTGCGAAAAGTGGTTTTTCAACACTAACACAAGTGCGAAAAGTGGTTTTTCAACACTAACACAAGTGCGAAAAGTGTTTTTTCCACACTAATACAAGTGCAAAAGTGGTTTTCTCCACCAACACAAGTGCGAAAAGTGGATTTTCAACACTAACACAAGTGCGAGAAGTGGTTTTTCCACACTAATACAAGTGCAAAAGTGGTTTCCTTCACCAACACAAGTGCGAAAAGTGGTTTTTCAACACTAACACAAGTGCGAAAAGTGGTTTTTCAACACTAACACAAGTGCGAAAAGTGGGTTTTCAACACTATCACAAGTGCAAAAAGTGGTTTTCCACACTAATACAAGTGCAAAAGTGGTTTCCTCCACCAACACAAGTGCAAAAGTGGTTTCCTCCACCAACACAAGTGCAAAATTGGTTTCCTGCACCAACACAAGTGCGAAAAGTGGTTTTTCAACACTAACACAAGTGCGAAAAGTGGTTTTTCAACACTATCACAGGTGCAAAAAGTGTTTTTTCCACACTAATACAAGTGCAAAAGTCGTTTCCTGCACCAACACAAGTGCGAAAAGTGGTTTTTCAACACGAACACAAGTGCGAAAAGTGGTATTTCAACACTAACACAAGTGCGAAAAGTGGTTTTTCAACACTAACACAAGTGAGAAAAGTGGTTTTTTCCACACTAATACAAGTGCAAAAGTGGTTTCCTCCACCAACACACGTGCGAAAAGTGGTTTTTCAACACTGACACAAGTGCGAAAAGTGGTTTTTCAACACTAACACAAGTGAGAAAAGTGGTTTTTCCACACTAATACAAGTGCAAAAGTGGTTTCCTCCACCAACACAAGTGCGAAAAGTGGTTTTTCAACACTAACACATGTGCGAAAAGTGGTTTTTCAACACTATCACAAGTGCAAAAAGGGTTTTTTCCACACTAATACAAGTGCAAAAGTGGTTTCCTGCACCAACACAAGTGCGAAAAGTGGTTTTTCAACACTAACACAAGTGCGAAAAGTGGTTTTTCCACACTAATACAAGTGCAAAAGTGGTTTCCTGCACCAAAACAAGTGCGAAAAGTGGTTTTTCAACACTAACACAAGTACAAAAAGTGGTATTTCAACACTAACACAAGTGCGAAAAGTGGTTTTTCAACACTAACACAAGTGCGAAAAGTGTTTTTTCCACACTAATACAAGTGCAAAAGTGGTTTCCTGCACCAACACAAGTGCGAAAAGTGGTTTTTCAACACTAACACAAGTGCGAAAAGTGGTTTTTCAACACTAACACAAGTGCAAAAAGTGTTTTTTCCACACTAATACAAGTGCAAAAGTGGTTTCCTGCACCAACACAAGTGCGAAAACTGGTTTTTCAACACTAACACAAGTGCGAAACGTGGTTTTTCAACACTAACACAAGTGCGAAAAGTGGTTTTTCAACACTAACACAAGTGCGAAAAGTGGTTTTTCAATACTAACACAAGTGCGAAAAGTGGTTTTTCCACACTAATACAAGTGCAATAGTGGTTTCCTTCACCAACACAAGTGCGAAAAGTGGTTTTTCAACACTAACACAAGTGCGAAAAGTGGTTTTTCCACACTAATACAAGTGCAAAAGTGGTTTCCTGCACCAACACAAGTGCGAAAAGTGGTTTTTCCACACTAATACAAGTGCAAAAGTGGTTTCCTGCACCAACACAAGTGCGAAAAGTGGTTTTTCAACACTAACACAAGTGCGAAACGTGGTTTTTCAACACTAACACAAGTGCGAAAAGTGGTTTTTCAACACTAACACAAGTGCGAAAAGTGTTTTTTCCACACTGATACAAGTGCAAAAGTGGTTTCCTGCACCAACACAAGTGCGAAAAGTGGTTTTTCAACACTAACACAAGTGCGAAAAGTGGGTTTTTAACGCTAACACAAGTGCGAAAAGTGGGTTTTCAACACTAACACAAGTGCGAAAAGTGGTTTTTCCACACTAATACTAGTGCAAAAGTGGTTTCCTGCACCAACACAAGTGTGAAAAGTGGTTTTTCAACACTATCACAAGTGCAAAAAGTGTTTTTTCCACACTAATACAAGTGCAAAAGTCGTTTCCTGCACCAACACAAGTGCGAAAAGTGGTTTTTCAACACTAACACAAGTGCGAAAAGTGGCATTTCAACACTAACACAAGTGCGAAAAGTGGTTTTTCAACACTAACACAAGTGAGAAAAGTGGTTTTTCCACACTAATACAAGTGCAAAAGTGGTTTCCTCCACCAACACACGTGCGAAAAGTGGTTTTTCAACACTAACACAAGTGCGAAAAGTGGTTTTTCAACACTAACACAAGTGAGAAAAGTGGTTTTTCAACACTAATACAAGTGCAAAAGTGGTTTCCTCCACCAACACAAGTGCGAAAAGTGGTTTTTCAACACTAACACATGTGCGAAAAGTGGTTTTTCAACACTATCACAAGTGCAAAAAGTGTTTTTTCCACACTAATACAAGTGCAAAAGTGGTTTCCTGCACCAACAAAGTGCGAAAAGTGGTTTTTCAACACTAACACAAGTGCGAAAAGTGGTTTTTCCACACTAATACAAGTGCAAAAGTGGTTTCCTTCACCAACACAAGTGCGAAAAGTGGTTTTTCAACACTAACACAAGTGCGAAAAGTGGTTTTTCAACACTAACACAAGTGCGAAAAGTGGTTTTTCCACACTAATACAAGTGCAAAAGTGGTTTCCTGCACCAACACAAGTGCGAAAAGTGGTTTTTCAACACTAACACAAGTGCGAAAAGTGGTTTTTCCACACTAATACAAGTGCAAAAGTGGTTTCCTTCACCAACACGAGTGCGAAAAGTGGTTTTTCAACACTAACACAAGTGCGAAAAGTGGTTTTTCAACACTAACACAAGTGCGAAAAGTGGTTTTTCCACACTAATACAAGTGCAAAAGTGGTTTCCTGCACCAACACAAGTGCGAAAAGTGTTTTTTCCACACTAATACAAGTGCAAAAGTGGTTTCCTGCACCAACACAAGTGCGAAAAGTGGTTTTTCAACACTAACACAAGTGCGAAACGGGGTTTTTCAACACTAACACAAGTGCGAAAAGTGGTTTTTCAACACTAACACAAGTGCGAAAAGTGTTTTTTCCACACTGATACAAGTGCAAAAGTGGTTTCCTGCACCAACACAAGTGCGAAAAGTGGTTTTTTAACACTAACACAAGTGCGAAAAGTGGGTTTTTAACGCTAACACAAGTGCGAAAAGTGGGTTTTCAACACTAACACAAGTGCGAAAAGTGGTTTTTCCACACTAATACTAGTGCAAAAGTGGTTTCCTGCACCAACACAAGTGTGAAAAGTGGTTTTTCAACACTATCACAAGTGCAAAAGTGTTTTTTCCACACTAATACAAGTGCAAAAGTCGGTTCCTGCACCAACACAAGTGCGAAAAGTGGTTTTTCAACACTAACACAAGTGCGAAAAGTGGTATTTCAACACTAACACAAGTGCGAGAAGTGGTTTTTCAACACTAACACAAGTGAGAAAAGTGGTTTTTCCACACTAATACAAGTGCAAAAGTGGTTTCCTCCACCAACACACGTGCGAAAAGTGGTTTTTCAACACTAACACAAGTGCGAAAAGTGGTTTTTCAACACTAACACAAGTGAGAAGAGTGGTTTTTCCACACTAATACAAGTGCAAAAGTGGTTTCCTCCACCAACACAAGTGCGAAAAGTGGTTTTTCAACACTAACACATGTGCGAAAAGTGGTTTTTCAACACTATCACAAGTGCAAAAAGTGTTTTTTCCACACTAATACAAGTGCAAAAGTGGTTTCCTGCACCAACACAAGTGCGAAAAGTGGTTTTTCAACACTAACACAAGTGCGAAAAGTGGTTTTTCCACACTAATACAAGTGCAAAAGTGGTTTCCTGCACCAACACAAGTGCGAAACGTGGTTTTTCAACACTAACACAAGTGCAAAAAGTGGTTTTTCAACACTAACACAAGTGCGAAAAGTGGTTTTTCAACACTAACACAAGTGCGAAAAGTGGTTTTTCAATACTAACACAAGTGCGAAAAGTGGTTTTTCCACACTAATACAAGTGCAAAAGTGGTTTCCTGCACCAACACAGGTGCGAAAAGTGGTTTTTCAACACTAACACAAGTGCGAAAAGTGGTTTTTCAATACTAACACAAGTGCGAAAAGTGGTTTTTCCACGCTAATACAAGTGCAAAAGTGGTTTCCTTCACCAACACAAGTGCGAAAAGTGGTTTTTCAACACTAACACAAGTGCGAAAAGTGGTTTTTCAACACTATCACATGTGCAAAAAGTGGTTTTTCAATACTAACACAAGTGCGAAAAGTGGTTTTTCCACACTAATACAAGTGCAAAAGTGGTTTCCTGCACCAACACAAGTGCGAAAAGTGGTTTTTCAACACTAACACAAGTGCAAAAAGTGTTTTTTCCACACTAATACAAGTGCAAAAGTGGTTTCCTGCAACAACACAAGTGCGAAACGTGGTTTTTCAACACTAACACAAGTGCGAAAAGTGGTTTTTCAACACTAACACAAGTGCGAAAAGTGTTTTTTCCACACTGATACAAGTGCAAAAGTGGTTTCCTGCACCAACACAAGTGCGAAAAGTGGTTTTTCAACACTAACACAAGTGCGAAAAGTGGGTTTTTAACGCTAACACAAGTGCGAAAAGTGGGTTTTCAACACTAACACAAGTGCGAAAAGTGGTTTTTCCACACTAATACTAGTGCAAAAGTGGTTTCCTGCACCAACACAGGTGCGAAAAGTGGTTTTTCCACACTAATACAAGTGCAAAAGTGGTTTCCTGCACCAACACAGGTGCGAAAAGTGGTTTTTCAACACTAACACAAGTGCGAAAAGTGGTTTTTCAACACTAACACAAGTGCGAAAAGTGGTTTTTCCACACTAATACAAGTGCAAAAGTGGTTTCCTGCACCAACACAAGTGCGAAAAGTGGTTTTTCAACACTAACACAAGTGCGAAAAGTGGTTTTTCAATACTAACACAAGTGCGAAAAGTGGTTTTTCCACACTAATACAAGTGCAAAAGTGGTTTCCTTCACCAACACAAGTGCGAAAAGTGGTTTTTCAACACTAACACAAGTGCGAAAAGTGGTTTTTCAACACTAACACAAGTGCGAAAAGTGGTTTTTCCACACTAATACAAGTGCAAAAGTGGTTTCCTGCACCAACACAAGTGCGAAACGTGGTTTTTCAACACTAACACAAGTGCGAAAAGTGGTTTTTCAACACTAACACAAGTGCGAAAAGTGGTTTTTCAACACCAACACAAGTGCGAAAAGTGGTTTTTCAATACTAACACAAGTGCGAAAAGTGGTTTTTCCACACTAATACAAGTGCAAAAGTGGTTTCCTTCACCAACACAAGTGCGAAAAGTGGTTTTTCAACACTAACACAAGTGCGAAAAGTGGTTTTTCAACACTAACACAAGTGCGAAAAGTGGTTTTTCCACACTAATACAAGTGCAAAAGTGGTTTCCTGCACCAACACAAGTGCGAAAAGTGGTTTTTCAACACTAACACAAGTGCGAAAAGTGGTTTTTCCACACTAATACAAGTGCAAAAGTGGTTTCCTTCACCAACACGAGTGCGAAAAGTGGTTTTTCAACACTAACACAAGTGCGAAAAGTGGTTTTTCAACACTAACACAAGTGCGAAAAGTGGTTTTTCCACACTAATACAAGTGCAAAAGTGGTTTCCTGCACCAACACAAGTGCGAAAAGTGTTTTTTCCACACTAATACAAGTGCAAAAGTGGTTTCCTGCACCAACACAAGTGCGAAAAGTGGTTTTTCAACACTAACACAAGTGCGAAACGGGGTTTTTCAACACTAACACAAGTGCGAAAAGTGGTTTTTCAACACTAACACAAGTGCGAAAAGTGTTTTTTCCACACTGATACAAGTGCAAAAGTGGTTTCCTGCACCAACACAAGTGCGAAAAGTGGTTTTTTAACACTAACACAAGTGCGAAAAGTGGGTTTTTAACGCTAACACAAGTGCGAAAAGTGGGTTTTCAACACTAACACAAGTGCGAAAAGTGGTTTTTCCACACTAATACTAGTGCAAAAGTGGTTTCCTGCACCAACACAAGTGTGAAAAGTGGTTTTTCAACACTATCACAAGTGCAAAAAGTGTTTTTTCCACACTAATACAAGTGCAAAAGTCGGTTCCTGCACCAACACAAGTGCGAAAAGTGGTTTTTCAACACTAACACAAGTGCGAAAAGTGGTATTTCAACACTAACACAAGTGCGAGAAGTGGTTTTTCAACACTAACACAAGTGAGAAAAGTGGTTTTTCCACACTAATACAAGTGCAAAAGTGGTTTCCTCCACCAACACACGTGCGAAAAGTGGTTTTTCAACACTAACACAAGTGCGAAAAGTGGTTTTTCAACACTAACACAAGTGAGAAGAGTGGTTTTTCCACACTAATACAAGTGCAAAAGTGGTTTCCTCCACCAACACAAGTGCGAAAAGTGGTTTTTCAACACTAACACATGTGCGAAAAGTGGTTTTTCAACACTATCACAAGTGCAAAAAGTGTTTTTTCCACACTAATACAAGTGCAAAAGTGGTTTCCTGCACCAACACAAGTGCGAAAAGTGGTTTTTCAACACTAACACAAGTGCGAAAAGTGGTTTTTCCACACTAATACAAGTGCAAAAGTGGTTTCCTGCACCAACACAAGTGCGAAACGTGGTTTTTCAACACTAACACAAGTGCGAAAAGTGGTTTTTCAACACTAACACAAGTGCGAAAAGTGGTTTTTCAACACTAACACAAGTGCGAAAAGTGGTTTTTCAATACTAACACAAGTGCGAAAAGTGGTTTTTCCACACTAATACAAGTGCAAAAGTGGTTTCCTGCACCAACACAGGTGCGAAAAGTGGTTTTTCAACACTAACACAAGTGCGAAAAGTGGTTTTTCAATACTAACACAAGTGCGAAAAGTGGTTTTTCCACACTAATACAAGTGCAAAAGTGGTTTCCTTCACCAACACAAGTGCGAAAAGTGGTTTTTCAACACTAACACAAGTGCGAAAAGTGGTTTTTCAACACTATCACATGTGCAAAAAGTGGTTTTTCAATACTAACACAAGTGCGAAAAGTGGTTTTTCCACACTAATACAAGTGCAAAAGTGGTTTCCTGCACCAACACAAGTGCGAAAAGTGGTTTTTCAACACTAACACAAGTGCAAAAAGTGTTTTTTCCACACTAATACAAGTGCAAAAGTGGTTTCCTGCAACAACACAAGTGCGAAACGTGGTTTTTCAACACTAACACAAGTGCGAAAAGTGGTTTTTCAACACTAACACAAGTGCGAAAAGTGTTTTTTCCACACTGATACAAGTGCAAAAGTGGTTTCCTGCACCAACACAAGTGCGAAAAGTGGTTTTTCAACACTAACACAAGTGCGAAAAGTGGGTTTTTAACGCTAACACAAGTGCGAAAAGTGGGTTTTCAACACTAACACAAGTGCGAAAAGTGGTTTTTCCACACTAATACTAGTGCAAAAGTGGTTTCCTGCACCAACACAGGTGCGAAAAGTGGTTTTTCCACACTAATACAAGTGCAAAAGTGGTTTCCTGCACCAACACAGGTGCGAAAAGTGGTTTTTCAACACTAACACAAGTGCGAAAAGTGGTTTTTCAACACTAACACAAGTGCGAAAAGTGGTTTTTCCACACTAATACAAGTGCAAAAGTGGTTTCCTGCACCAACACAAGTGCGAAAAGTGGTTTTTCAACACTAACACAAGTGCGAAAAGTGGTTTTTCAATACTAACACAAGTGCGAAAAGTGGTTTTTCCACACTAATACAAGTGCAAAAGTGGTTTCCTTCACCAACACAAGTGCGAAAAGTGGTTTTTCAACACTAACACAAGTGCGAAAAGTGGTTTTTCAACACTAACACAAGTGCGAAAAGTGGTTTTTCCACACTAATACAAGTGCAAAAGTGGTTTCCTGCACCAACACAATTGCGAAACGTGGTTTTTCAACACTAACACAAGTGCGAAAAGTGGTTTTTCAACACTAACACAAGTGCGAAAAGTGGTTTTTCAACACTAACACAAGTGCGAAAAGTGGTTTTTCAATACTAACACAAGTGCGAAAAGTGGTTTTTCCACACTAATACAAGTGCAAAAGTGGTTTCCTGCACCAACACAGGTGCGAAAAGTGGTTTTTCAACACTAACACAAGTGCGAAAAGTGGTTTTTCAATACTAACACAAGTGCGAAAAGTGGTTTTTCCACACTAATACAAGTGCAAAAGTGGTTTCCTTCACCAACACAAGTGCGAAAAGTGGTTTTTCAACACTAACACAAGTGCGAAAAGTGGTTTTTCAACACTAACACAAGTGCGAAAAGTGGGTTTTCAACACTATCACAAGTGCAAAAAGTGGTTTTCCACACTAATACAAGTGCAAAAGTGGTTTCCTCCACCAACACAAGTGCAAAAGTGGTTTCCTGCACCAACACAAGTGCGAAAAGTGGTTTTTCAACACTAACACAAGTGCGAAAAGTGGTTTTTCAATACTAACACAAGTGCGAAAAGTGGTTTTTCCACACTAATACAAGTGCAAAAGTGGTTTCCTGCACCAACACAGGTGCGAAAAGTGGTTTTTCAACACTAACACAAATGCGAAAAGTGGTTTTTCAACACTAACACAAGTGCGAAAAGTGGTTTTTCCACACTAATACAAGTGCAAAAGTGGTTTCCTGTACCAACACAAGTGCGAAAAGTGGTTTTTCAACACTAACACAAGTGCGAAAAGTGGTTTTTCAATACTAACACAAGTGCGAAAAGTGGTTTTTCCACACTAATACAAGTGCAAAAGTGGTTTCCTTCACCAACACAAGTGCGAAAAGTGGTTTTTCAACACTAACACAAGTGCGAAAAGTGGTTTTTCAACACTAACACAAGTGCGAAAAGTGGTTTTTCCACACTAATACAAGTGCAAAAGTGGTTTCCTCCACCAACACAAGTGCGAAAAGTGGTTTTTCAACACTAACACAAGTGCGAAAAGTGGTTTTTCAACACTATCAGAAGTGCAAAAAGTGTTTTTTCCACACTAATACAAGTGCAAAAGTGGTTTCCTGCACCAACACAAGTGCGAAAAGTGGTTTTTCAACACTAACACAAGTGCGAAAAGTGGGTTTTCAACACTATCACAAGTGCAAAAAGTGGTTTTCCACACTAATACAAGTGCAAAAGTGGTTTCCTGCACCAACACAAGTGCGAAAAGTGGTTTTTCAACACTAACACAAGTGCGAAAAGTGGTATTTCAACACTAACACAAGTGCGAAAAGTGGTTTTTCAACACTAACACAAGTGCAAAAAGTGTTTTTTCCACACTAATACAAGTGCAAAAGTGGTTTCCTGCACCTACACAAGTGCGAAAAGTGGTTTTTCAACACTAACACAAGTGCAAAAAGTGTTTTTTCCACACTAATACAAGTGCAAAAGTCGGTTCCTGCACCAACACAAGTGCGAAAAGTGGTTTTTCAACACTAACACAAGTGCGAAAAGTGGTATTTCAACACTAACACAAGTGCGAGAAGTGGTTTTTCAACACTAACACAAGTGAGAAAAGTGGTTTTTCCACACTAATACAAGTGCAAAAGTGGTTTCCTCCACCAACACACGTGCGAAAAGTGGTTTTTCAACACTAACACAAGTGCGAAAAGTGGTTTTTCAACACTAACACAAGTGAGAAAAGTGGTTTTTCCACACTAATACAAGTGCAAAAGTGGTTTCCTCCACCAACACAAGTGCGAAAAGTGGTTTTTCAACACTAACACATGTGCGAAAAGTGGTTTTTCAACACTATCACAAGTGTAAAAAGTGTTTTTTCCACACTAATACAAGTGCAAAAGTGGTTTCCTGCACCAACACAAGTGCGAAAAGTGGTTTTTCAACACTAACACAAGTGCGAAAAGTGGTTTTTCCACACTAATACAAGTGCAAAAGTGGTTTCCTGCACCAACACAAGTGCGAAACGTGGTTTTTCAACACTAACACAAGTGCGAAAAGTGGTTTTTCAACACTAACACAAGTGCGAAAAGTGGTTTTTCAACACTAACACAAGTGCGAAAAGTGGTTTTTCAATACTAACACAAGTGCGAAAAGTGGTTTTTCCACACTAATACAAGTGCAAAAGTGGTTTCCTGCACCAACACAGGTGCGAAAAGTGGTTTTTCAACACTAACACAAGTGCGAAAAGTGGTTTCCTTCACTAACACAAGTGCGAAAAGTGGTTTTTCAACACTAACACAAGTGCGAAAAGTGGTTTTTCAACACTAACACAAGTGCGAAAAGTGGGTTTTCAACACTATCACAAGTGCAAAAAGTGGTTTTCCACACTAATACAAGTGCAAAAGTGGTTTCCTCCACCAACACAAGTGCAAAAGTGGTTTCCTGCACCAACACAAGTGCGAAAAGTGGTTTTTCAACACTAACACAAGTGCGAAAAGTGGTTTTTCAATACTAACACAAGTGCGAAAAGTGGTTTTTCCACACTAATACAAGTGCAAAAGTGGTTTCCTGCACCAACACAGGTGCGAAAAGTGGTTTTTCAACACTAACACAAATGCGAAAAGTGGTTTTTCAACACTAACACAAGTGCGAAAAGTGGTTTTTCCACACTAATACAAGTGCAAAAGTGGTTTCCTGCACCAACACAAGTGCGAAAAGTGGTTTTTCAACACTAACACAAGTGCGAAAAGTGGTTTTTCAATACTAACACAAGTGCGAAAAGTGGTTTTTCCACACTAATACAAGTGCAAAAGTGGTTTCCTTCACCAACACAAGTGCGAAAAGTGGTTTTTCAACACTAACACAAGTGCGAAAAGTGGTTTTTCAACACTAACACAAGTGCGAAAAGTGGTTTTTCCACACTAATACAAGTGCAAAAGTGGTTTCCTCCACCAACACAAGTGCGAAAAGTGGTTTTTCAACACTAACACAAGTGCGAAAAGTGGTTTTTCAACACTATCAGAAGTGCAAAAAGTGTTTTTTCCACACTAATACAAGTGCAAAAGTGGTTTCCTGCACCAACACAAGTGCGAAAAGTGGTTTTTCAACACTAACACAAGTGCGAAAAGTGGGTTTTCAACACTATCACAAGTGCAAAAAGTGGTTTTCCACACTAATACAAGTGCAAAAGTGGTTTCCTGCACCAACACAAGTGCGAAAAGTGGTTTTTCAACACTAACACAAGTGCGAAAAGTGGTATTTCAACACTAACACAAGTGCGAAAAGTGGTTTTTCAACACTAACACAAGTGCAAAAAGTGTTTTTTTCCACACTAATACAAGTGCAAAAGTGGTTTCCTGCACCTACACAAGTGCGAAAAGTGGTTTTTCAACACTAACACAAGTGCAAAAAGTGTTTTTTCCACACTAATACAAGTGCAAAAGTCGGTTCCTGCACCAACACAAGTGCGAAAAGTGGTTTTTCAACACTAACACAAGTGCGAAAAGTGGTATTTCAACACTAACACAAGTGCGAGAAGTGGTTTTTCAACACTAACACAAGTGAGAAAAGTGGTTTTTCCACACTAATACAAGTGCAAAAGTGGTTTCCTCCACCAACACACGTGCGAAAAGTGGTTTTTCAACACTAACACAAGTGCGAAAAGTGGTTTTTCAACACTAACACAAGTGAGAAAAGTGGTTTTTCCACACTAATACAAGTGCAAAAGTGGTTTCCTCCACCAACACAAGTGCGAAAAGTGGTTTTTCAACACTAACACATGTGCGAAAAGTGGTTTTTCAACACTATCACAAGTGCAAAAAGTGTTTTTTCCACACTAATACAAGTGCAAAAGTGGTTTCCTGCACCAACACAAGTGCGAAAAGTGGTTTTTCAACACTAACACAAGTGCGAAAAGTGGTTTTGCCACACTAATACAAGTGCAAAAGTGGTTTCCTGCACCAACACAAGTGCGAAACGTGGTTTTTCAACACTAACACAAGTGCGAAAAGTGGTTTTTCAACACTAACACAAGTGCGAAAAGTGGTTTTTCAACACTAACACAAGTGCGAAAAGTGGTTTTTCAATACTAACACAAGTGCGAAAAGTGGTTTTTCCACACTAATACAAGTGCAAAAGTGGTTTCCTGCACCAACACAGGTGCGAAAAGTGGTTTTTCAACACTAACACAAGTGCGAAAAGTGGTTTTTCAATACTAACACAAGTGCGAAAAGTGGTTTTTCCACACGAATACAAGTGCAAAAGTGGTTTCCTTCACCAACACAAGTGCGAAAAGTGGTTTTTCAACACTAACACAAGTGCGAAAAGTGGTTTTTCAACACTATCACATGTGCAAAAAGTGGTTTTTCAATACTAACACAAGTGCGAAAAGTGGTTTTTCCACACTAATACAAGTGCAAAAGTGGTTTCCTGCACCAACACAAGTGCGAAAAGTGGTTTTTCAACACTAACACAAGTGCGAAAAGTGTTTTTTCCACACTGATACAAGTGCAAAAGTGGTTTCCTGCACCAACACAAGTGCGAAAAGTGGTTTTTCAACACTAACACAAGTGCGAAAAGTGGGTTTTTAACGCTAACTCAAGTGCGAAAAGTGGGTTTTCAACACTAACACAAGTGCGAAAAGTGGTTTTTCCACACTAATACTAGTGCAAAAGTGGTTTCCTGCACCAACACAGGTGCGAAAAGTGGTTTTTCCACACTAATACAAGTGCAAAAGTGGTTTCCTGCACCAACACAGGTGCGAAAAGTGGTTTTTCAACACTAACACAAGTGCGAAAAGTGGTTTTTCAACACTAACACAAGTGCGAAAAGTGGTTTTTCCACACTAATACAAGTGCAAAAGTGGTTTCCTGCACCAACACAAGTGCGAAAAGTGGTTTTTCAACACTAACACAAGTGCGAAAAGTGGTTTTTCAATACTAACACAAGTGCGAAAAGTGGTTTTTCCACACTAATACAAGTGCAAAAGTGGTTTCCTTCACCAACACAAGTGCGAAAAGTGGTTTTTCAACACTAACACAAGTGCGAAAAGTGGTTTTTCAACACTAACACAAGTGCGAAAAGTGGTTTTTCCACACTAATACAAGTGCAAAAGTGGTTTCCTGCACCAACACAAGTGCGAAACGTGGTTTTTCAACACTAACACAAGTGCGAAAAGTGGTTTTTCAACACTAACACAAGTGCGAAAAGTGGTTTTTCAACACTAACACAAGTGCGAAAAGTGGTTTTTCAATACTAACACAAGTGCGAAAAGTGGTTTTTCCACACTAATACAAGTGCAAAAGTGGTTTCCTGCACCAACACAGGTGCGAAAAGTGGTTTTTCAACACTAACACAAGTGCGAAAAGTGGTTTTTCAATACTAACACAAGTGCGAAAAGTGGTTTTTCCACACTAATACAAGTGCAAAAGTGGTTTCCTTCACCAACACAAGTGCGAAAAGTGGTTTTTCAACACTAACACAAGTGCGAAAAGTGGTTTTTCAACACTAACACAAGTGCGAAAAGTGGGTTTTCAACACTATCACAAGTGCAAAAAGTGGTTTTCCACACTAATACAAGTGCAAAAGTGGTTTCCTCCACCAACACAAGTGCAAAAGTGGTTTCCTGCACCAACACAAGTGCGAAAAGTGGTTTTTCAACACTAACACAAGTGCGAAAAGTGGTTTTTCAATACTAACACAAGTGCGAAAAGTGGTTTTTCCACACTAATACAAGTGCAAAAGTGGTTTCCTGCACCAACACAGGTGCGAAAAGTGGTTTTTCAACACTAACACAAATGCGAAAAGTGGTTTTTCAACACTAACACAAGTGCGAAAAGTGGTTTTTCCACACTAATACAAGTGCAAAAGTGGTTTCCTGCACCAACACAAGTGCGAAAAGTGGTTTTTCAACACTAACACAAGTGCGAAAAGTGGTTTTTCAATACTAACACAAGTGCGAAAAGTGGTTTTTCCACACTAATACAAGTGCAAAAGTGGTTTCCTTCACCAACACAAGTGCGAAAAGTGGTTTTTCAACACTAACACAAGTGCGAAAAGTGGTTTTTCAACACTAACACAAGTGCGAAAAGTGGTTTTTCCACACTAATACAAGTGCAAAAGTGGTTTCCTCCACCAACACAAGTGCGAAAAGTGGTTTTTCAACACTAACACAAGTGCGAAAAGTGGTTTTTCAACACTATCAGAAGTGCAAAAAGTGTTTTTTCCACACTAATACAAGTGCAAAAGTGGTTTCCTGCACCAACACAAGTGCGAAAAGTGGTTTTTCAACACTAACACAAGTGCGAAAAGTGGGTTTTCAACACTATCACAAGTGCAAAAAGTGGTTTTCCACACTAATACAAGTGCAAAAGTGGTTTCCTGCACCAACACAAGTGCGAAAAGTGGTTTTTCAACACTAACACAAGTGCGAAAAGTGGTATTTCAACACTAACACAAGTGCGAAAAGTGGTTTTTCAACACTAACACAAGTGCAAAAAGTGTTTTTTCCACACTAATACAAGTGCAAAAGTGGTTTCCTGCACCTACACAAGTGCGAAAAGTGGTTTTTCAACACTAACACAAGTGCAAAAAGTGTTTTTTCCACACTAATACAAGTGCAAAAGTGGTTTCCTCCACCAACACAAGTGCGAAAAGTGGTTTTTCAACACTAACACATGTGCGAAAAGTGGTTTTTCAACACTATCACAAGTGCAAAAAGTGTTTTTTCCACACTAATACAAGTGCAAAAGTGGTTTCCTGCACCTACACAAGTGCGAAAAGTGGTTTTTCAACACTAACACAAGTGCGAAAAGTGGTTTTTCCACACTAATACAAGTGCAAAAGTGGTTTCCTGCACCAAAACAAGTGCGAAAAGTGGTTTTTCAACACTAACACAAGTGCAAAAAGTGGTATTTCAACACTAACACAAGTGCGAAAAGTGGTTTTTCAACACTAACACAAGTGCGAAAAGTGTTTTTTCCACACTAATACAAGTGCAAAAGTGGTTTCCTGCACCAACACAAGTGCGAAAAGTGGTTTTTCAACACTAACACAAGTGCGAAAAGTGGTTTTTCAACACTAACACAAGTGCGAAAAGTGTTTTTTCCACACTAATACAAGTGCAAAAGTGGTTTCCTGCACCAACACAAGTGCGAAAACTGGTTTTTCAACACTAACACAAGTGCGAAACGTGGTTTTTCAACACTAACACAAGTGCGAAAAGTGGTTTTTCAACACTAACACAAGTGCGAAAAGTGGTTTTTCAATACTAACACAAGTGCGAAAAGTGGTTTTTCCACGCTAATACAAGTGCAGTAGTGGTTTCCTTCACCAACACAAGTGCGAAAAGTGGTTTTTCAACACTAACACAAGTGCGAAAAGTGGTTTTTCAACACTAACACAAGTGCGAAAAGTGGTTTTTCCACACTAATACAAGTGCAAAAGTGGTTTTCTGCATCAACACAAGTGCGAAAAGTGGTTTTTCAACACTAACACAAGTGCGAAAAGTGGTTTTTCCACACTAATACAAGTGCAAAAGTGGTTTCCTGCACCAACACAAGTGCGAAAAGTGGTTTTTCAACACTAACACAAGTGAGAAAAGTGGTTTTTCCACACTAATACAAGTGCAAAAGTGGTTTCCTCCACCAACACAAGTGCGAAAAGTGGTTTTTCAACACTAACACATGTGCGAAAAGTGGTTTTTCAACACTATCACAAGTGCAAAAAGTGTTTTTTCCACACTAATACAAGTGCAAAAGTGGTTTCCTGCACCAACACAAGTGCGAAAAGTGGTTTTTCAACACTAACACAAGTGCGAAACGTGGTTTTTCAACACTAACACAAGTGCGAAAAGTGGCTTTTCAACACTAACACAAGTGCGAAAAGTGGTTTTTCAATACTAACACAAGTGCGAAAAGTGGTTTTTCCACACTAATACAAGTGCAAAAGTGGTTTCCTTCACCAACACAAGTGCGAAAAGTGGTTTTTCAACACTAACACAAGTGCGAAAAGTGGTTTTTCAACACTAACACAAGTGCGAAAAGTGGTTTTTCTACACTAATACAGTGCAAAAGTGGTTTCCTTCACCAACACAAGTGCGAAAAGTGGTTTTTCAACACTAACACAAGTGCGAAAAGTGGTTTTTCAACACTAACACAAGTGCGAAAAGTGGTTTTTCCACACTAATACAAGTGCAAAAGTGGTTTCCTGCACCAACACAAGTGCGAAAAGTGGTTTTTCAACACTAACACAAGTGCGAAAAGTGGTTTTTCAACACTAACACAAGTGCGAAAAGTGTTTTTTCCACACTAATACAAGTGCAAAAGTGGTTTCCTGCACCAACACAAGTGCGAAAAGTGGTTTTTCAACACTAACACAAGTGCGAAACGTGGTTTTTCAACACTAACACAAGTGCGAAAAGTGGTTTTTCAACACTAACACAAGTGCGAAAAGTGTTTTTTCCACACTGATACAAGTGCAAAAGTGGTTTCCTGCACCAACACAAGTGCGAAAAGTGGTTTTTCAACACTAACACAAGTGCGAAAAGTGGGTTTTTAACGCTAACACAAGTGCGAAAAGTGGGTTTTCAACACTAACACAAGTGCGAAAAGTGGTTTTTCCACACTAATACTAGTGCAAAAGTGGTTTCCTGCACCAACACAAGTGTGAAAAGTGGTTTTTCAACACTATCACAAGTGCAAAAAGTGTTTTTTCCACACTAATACAAGTGCAAAAGTCGTTTCCTGCACCAACACAAGTGCGAAAAGTGGTTTTCAACACTAACACAAGTGCGAAAAGTGGTATTTCAACACTAACACAAGTGCGAAAAGTGGTTTTTCAACACTAACACAAGTGAGAAAAGTGGTTTTTCCACACTAATACAAGTGCAAAAGTGGTTTCCTCCACCAACACACGTGCGAAAAGTGGTTTTTCAACACTAACACAAGTGCGAAAAGTGGTTTTTCAACACTAACACAAGTGAGAAAAGTGGTTTTTCCACACTAATACAAGTGCAAAAGTGGTTTCCTCCACCAACACAAGTGCGAAAAGTGGTTTTTCAACACTAACACATGTGCGAAAAGTGGTTTTTCAACACTATCACAAGTGCAAAAAGTGTTTTTTCCACACTAATACAAGTGCAAAAGTGGTTTCCTGCACCAACACAAGTGCGAAAAGTGGATTTTCAACACTAACACAAGTGCGAAAAGTGGTTTTTCCACACTAATACAAGTGCAAAAGTGGTTTCCTTCACCAACACAAGTGCGAAAAGTGGTTTTTCAACACTAACACAAGTGCGAAAAGTGGTTTTTCAACACTAACACAAGTGCGAAAAGTGGGTTTTCAACACTATCACAAGTGCAAAAAGTGGTTTTCCACACTAATACAAGTGCAAAAGTGGTTTCCTCCACCAACACAAGTGCAAAATTGGTTTCCTGCACCAACACAAGTGCGAAAAGTGGTTTTTCAACACTAACACAAGTGCGAAAAGTGGTTTTTCAACACTATCACAAGTGCAAAAAGTGTTTTTTCCACACTAATACAAGTGCAAAAGTCGTTTGCTGCACCAACACAAGTGCGAAAAGTGGTTTTTCAACACTAACACAAGTGCGAAAAGTGGTATTTCAACACTAACACAAGTGCGAAAAGTGGTTTTTCAACACTAACACAAGTGAGAAAAGTGGTTTTTTCCACACTAATACAAGTGCAAAAGTGGTTTCCTCCACCAACACACGTGCGAAAAGTGGTTTTTCAACACTAACACAAGTGCGAAAAGTGGTTTTTCAACACTAACACAAGTGCGAAAAGTGGTTTTTCTACACTAATACAAGTGCAAAAGTGGTTTCCTTCACCAACACAAGTGCGAAAAGTGGTTTTTCAACACTAACACAAGTGCGAAAAGTGGTTTTTCAACACTAACACAAGTGCGAAAAGTGGTTTTTCCACACTAATACAAGTGCAAAAGTGGTTTCCTGCACCAACACGAGTGCGAAAAGTGGTTTTTCAACACTAACACAAGTGCGAAAAGTGGTTTTTCAACACTAACACAAGTGCGAAAAGTGTTTTTTCCACACTAATACAAGTGCAAAAGTGGTTTCCTGCACCAACACAAGTGCGAAAAGTGGTTTTTCAACACTAACACAAGTGCGAAACGTGGTTTTTCAACACTAACACAAGTGCGAAAAGTGGTTTTTCAACACTAACACAAGTGCGAAAAGTGTTTTTTCCACACTGATACAAGTGCAAAAGTGGTTTCCTGCACCAACACAAGTGCGAAAAGTGGTTTTTCAACACTAACACAAGTGCGAAAAGTGGGTTTTTAACGCTAACACAAGTGCGAAAAGTGGGTTTTCAACACTAACACAAGTGCGAAAAGTGGTTTTTCCACACTAATACTAGTGCAAAAGTGGTTTCCTGCACCAACACAAGTGTGAAAAGTGGTTTTTCAACACTATCACAAGTGCAAAAAGTGTTTTTTCCACACTAATACAAGTGCAAAAGTCGTTTCCTGCACCAACACAAGTGCGAAAAGTGGTTTTTCAACACTAACACAAGTGCGAAAAGTGGTATTTCAACACTAACACAAGTGCGAAAAGTGGTTTTTCAACACTAACACAAGTGAGAAAAGTGGTTTTTCCACACTAATACAAGTGCAAAAGTGGTTTCCTCCACCAACACACGTGCGAAAAGTGGTTTTTCAACACTAACACAAGTGCGAAAAGTGGTTTTTCAACACTAACACAAGTGAGAAAAGTGGTTTTTCCACACTAATACAAGTGCAAAAGTGGTTTCCTCCACCAACACAAGTGCGAAAAGTGGTTTTTCAACACTAACACATGTGCGAAAAGTGGTTTTTCAACACTATCACAAGTGCAAAAAGTGTTTTTTCCACACTAATACAAGTGCAAAAGTGGTTTCCTGCACCAACACAAGTGCGAAAAGTGGATTTTCAACACTAACACAAGTGCGAAAAGTGGTTTTTCCACACTAATACAAGTGCAAAAGTGGTTTCCTTCACCAACACAAGTGCGAAAAGTGGTTTTTCAACACTAACACAAGTGCGAAAAGTGGTTTTTCAACACTAACACAAGTGCGAAAAGTGGGTTTTCAACACTATCACAAGTGCAAAAAGTGGTTTTCCACACTAATACAAGTGCAAAAGTGGTTTCCTCCACCAACACAAGTGCAAAATTGGTTTCCTGCACCAACACAAGTGCGAAAAGTGGTTTTTCAACACTAACACAAGTGCGAAAAGTGGTTTTTCAACACTATCACAAGTGCAAAAAGTGTTTTTTCCACACTAATACAAGTGCAAAAGTCGTTTGCTGCACCAACACAAGTGCGAAAAGTGGTTTTTCAACACTAACACAAGTGCGAAAAGTGGTATTTCAACACTAACACAAGTGCGAAAAGTGGTTTTTCAACACTAACACAAGTGAGAAAAGTGGTTTTTTCCACACTAATACAAGTGCAAAAGTGGTTTCCTCCACCAACACACGTGCGAAAAGTGGTTTTTCAACACTAACACAAGTGCGAAAAGTGGTTTTTCAACACTAACACAAGTGAGTAAAGTGGTTTTTCCACACTAATACAAGTGCAAAAGTGGTTTCCTCCACCAACACAAGTGCGAAAAGTGGTTTTTCAACACTAACACATGTGCGAAAAGTGGTTTTTCAACACTATCACAAGTGCAAAAAGGGTTTTTTCCACACTAATACAAGTGCAAAAGTGGTTTCCTGCACCAACACAAGTGCGAAAAGTGGTTTTTCAACACTAACACAAGTGCGAAAAGTGGTTTTTCCACACTAATACAAGTGCAAAAGTGGTTTCCTGCACCAAAACAAGTGCGAAAAGTGGTTTTTCAACACTAACACAAGTACAAAAAGTGGTATTTCAACACTAACACAAGTGCGAAAAGTGGTTTTTCAACACTAACACAAGTGCGAAAAGTGTTTTTTCCACACTAATACAAGTGCAAAAGTGGTTTCCTGCACCAACACAAGTGCGAAAAGTGGTTTTTCAACACTAACACAAGTGCGAAAAGTGGTTTTTCAACACTAACACAAGTGCGAAAAGTGTTTTTTCCACACTAATACAAGTGCAAAAGTGGTTTCCTGCAACAACACAAGTGCGAAAACTGGTTTTTCAACACTAACACAAGTGCGAAACGTGGTTTTTCAACACTAACACAAGTGCGAAAAGTGGTTTTTCAACAATAACACAAGTGCGAAAAGTGGTTTTTCAATACTAACACAAGTGCGAAAAGTGGTTTTTCCACACTAATACAAGTGCAATAGTGGTTTCCTTCACCAACACAAGTGCGAAAAGTGGTTTTTCAACACTAACACAAGTGCGAAAAGTGGTTTTTCCACACTAATACAAGTGCAAAAGTGGTTTCCTGCACCAACACAAGTGCGAAAAGTGGTTTTTCCACACTAATACAAGTGCAAAAGTGGTTTCCTGCACCAACACAAGTGCGAAAAGTGGTTTTTCAACACTAACACAAGTGCGAAACGTGGTTTTTCAACACTAACACAAGTGCGAAAAGTGGTTTTTCAACACTAACACAAGTGCGAAAAGTGTTTTTTCCACACTGATACAAGTGCAAAAGTGGTTTCCTGCACCAACACAAGTGCGAAAAGTGGTTTTTCAACACTAACACAAGTGCGAAAAGTGGGTTTTTAACGCTAACACAAGTGCGAAAAGTGGGTTTTCAACACTAACACAAGTGCGAAAAGTGGTTTTTCCACACTAATACTAGTGCAAAAGTGGTTTCCTGCACCAACACAAGTGTGAAAAGTGGTTTTTCAACACTATCACAAGTGCAAAAAGTGTTTTTTCCACACTAATACAAGTGCAAAAGTCGTTTCCTGCACCAACACAAGTGCGAAAAGTGGTTTTTCAACACTAACACAAGTGCGAAAAGTGGTATTTCAACACTAACACAAGTGCGAAAAGTGGTTTTTCAACACTAACACAAGTGAGAAAAGTGGTTTTTCCACACTAATACAAGTGCAAAAGTGGTTTCCTCCACCAACACACGTGCGAAAAGTGGTTTTTCAACACTAACACAAGTGCGAAAAGTGGTTTTTCAACACTAACACAAGTGAGAAAAGTGGTTTTTCAACACTAATACAAGTGCAAAAGTGGTTTCCTCCACCAACACAAGTGCGAAAAGTGGTTTTTCAACACTAACACATGTGCGAAAAGTGGTTTTTCAACACTATCACAAGTGCAAAAAGTGTTTTTTCCACACTAATACAAGTGCAAAAGTGGTTTCCTGCACCAACACAAGTGCGAAAAGTGGTTTTTCAACACTAACACAAGTGCGAAAAGTGGTTTTTCCACACTAATACAAGTGCAAAAGTGGTTTCCTTCACCAACACAAGTGCGAAAAGTGGTTTTTCAACACTAACACAAGTGCGAAAAGTGGTTTTTCAACACTAACACAAGTGCGAAAAGTGGTTTTTCCACACTAATACAAGTGCAAAAGTGGTTTCCTGCACCAACACAAGTGCGAAAAGTGGTTTTTCAACACTAACACAAGTGCGAAAAGTGGTTTTTCCACACTAATACAAGTGCAAAAGTGGTTTCCTTCACCAACACAAGTGCGAAAAGTGGTTTTTCAACACTAACACAAGTGCGAAAAGTGGTTTTTCAACACTAACACAAGTGCGAAAAGTGTTTTTTCCACACTAATACAAGTGCAAAAGTGGTTTCCTGCACCAACACAAGTGCGAAAACTGGTTTTTCAACACTAACACAAGTGCGAAAAGTGGTTTTTCAACACTAACACAAGTGCGAAAAGTGGTTTTTCCACACTAATACAAGTGCAAAAGTGGTTTCCTGCACCAACACAAGTGCGAAAAGTGGTTTTTCAACACTAACACAAGTGCGAAAAGTGGTTTTTCCACACTAATACAAGTGCAAAAGTGGTTTCCTTCACCAACACAAGTGCGAAAAGTGGTTTTTCCACACTAATACAAGTGCAAAAGTGGTTTCCTGCCCAACACAAGTGCGAAAAGTGGTTTTTCAACACTAACACAAGTGCGAAAAGTGGTTTTTCCACACTAATACAAGTGCAAAAGTGGTTTCCTTCACCAACACAAGTGCGAAAAGTGGTTTTTCAACACTAACACAAGTGCGAAAAGTGGTTTTTCAACACTAACACAAGTGCGAAAAGTGGTTTTTCCACACTAATACAAGTGCAAAAGTGGTTTCCTGCACCAACACAAGTGCGAAAAGTGTTTTTTCCACACTAATACAAGTGCAAAAGTGGTTTCCTGCACCAACACAAGTGCGAAAAGTGGTTTTTCAACACTAACACAAGTGCGAAACGGGGTTTTTCAACACTAACACAAGTGCGAAAAGTGGTTTTTCAACACTAACACAAGTGCGAAAAGTGTTTTTTCCACACTGATACAAGTGCAAAAGTGGTTTCCTGCACCAACACAAGTGCGAAAAGTGGTTTTTTAACACTAACACAAGTGCGAAAAGTGGGTTTTTAACGCTAACACAAGTGCGAAAAGTGGGTTTTCAACACTAACACAAGTGCGAAAAGTGGTTTTTCCACACTAATACTAGTGCAAAAGTGGTTTCCTGCACCAACACAAGTGTGAAAAGTGGTTTTTCAACACTATCACAAGTGCAAAAAGTGTTTTTTCCACACTAATACAAGTGCAAAAGTCGGTTCCTGCACCAACACAAGTGCGAAAAGTGGTTTTTCAACACTAACACAAGTGCGAAAAGTGGTATTTCAACACTAACACAAGTGCGAGAAGTGGTTTTTCAACACTAACACAAGTGAGAAAAGTGGTTTTTCCACACTAATACAAGTGCAAAAGTGGTTTCCTCCACCAACACACGTGCGAAAAGTGGTTTTTCAACACTAACACATGTGCGAAAAGTGGTTTTTCAACACTATCACAAGTGCAAAAAGTGGTTTTTCCACACTAATACAAGTGCAAAAGTGGTTTCCTGCACCAACACAAGTGCGAAAAGTGGTTTTTCAACACTAACACAAGTGCGAAAAGTGGTTTTTCCACACTAATACAAGTGCAAAAGTGGTTTCCTGCACCAACACAAGTGCGAAACGTGGTTTTTCAACACTAACACAAGTGCGAAAAGTGGTTTTTCAACACTAACACAAGTGCGAAAAGTGGTTTTTCAACACTAACACAAGTGCGAAAAGTGGTTTTTCAATACTAACACAAGTGCGAAAAGTGGTTTTTCCACACTAATACAAGTGCAAAAGTGGTTTCCTGCACCAACACAGGTGCGAAAAGTGGTTTTTCAACACTAACACAAGTGCGAAAAGTGGTTTTTCAATACTAACACAAGTGCGAAAAGTGGTTTTTCCACACTAATACAAGTGCAAAAGTGGTTTCCTTCACCAACACAAGTGCGAAAAGTGGTTTTTCAACACTAACACAAGTGCGAAAAGTGGTTTTTCAACACTATCACATGTGCAAAAAGTGGTTTTTCAATACTAACACAAGTGCGAAAAGTGGTTTTTCCACACTAATACAAGTGCAAAAGTGGTTTCCTGCACCAACACAAGTGCGAAAAGTGGTTTTTCAACACTAACACAAGTGCAAAAAGTGTTTTTTCCACACTAATACAAGTGCAAAAGTGGTTTCCTGCAACAACACAAGTGCGAAACGTGGTTTTTCAACACTAACACAAGTGCGAAAAGTGGTTTTTCAACACTAACACAAGTGCGAAAAGTGGTTTTTCTACACTAATACAAGTGCAAAAGTGGTTTCCTTCACCAACACAAGTGCGAAAAGTGGTTTTTCTACACTAATACAAGTGCAAAAGTGGTTTCCTTCACCAACACAAGTGCGAAAAGTGGTTTTTCAACACTAACACAAGTGCGAAAAGTGGTTTTTCAACACTAACACAAGTGCGAAAAGTGGTTTTTCCACACTAATACAAGTGCAAAAGTGGTTTCCTGCACCAACACAAGTGCGAAAAGTGGTTTTTCAACACTAACACAAGTGCGAAAAGTGGTTTTTCAACACTAACACAAGTGCGAAAAGTGTTTTTTCCACACTAATACAAGTGCAAAAGTGGTTTCCTGCACCAACACAAGTGCGAAAAGTGGTTTTTCAACACTAACACAAGTGCGAAACGTGGTTTTTCAACACTAACACAAGTGCGAAAAGTGGTTTTTCAACACTAACACAAGTGCGAAAAGTGTTTTTTCCACACTGATACAAGTGCAAAAGTGGTTTCCTGCACCAACACAAGTGCGAAAAGTGGTTTTTCAACACTAACACAAGTGCGAAAAGTGGGTTTTTAACGCTAACACAAGTGCGAAAAGTGGGTTTTCAACACTAACACAAGTGCGAAAAGTGGTTTTTCCACACTAATACTAGTGCAAAAGTGGTTTCCTGCACCAACACAAGTGTGAAAAGTGGTTTTTCAACACTATCACAAGTGCAAAAAGTGTTTTTTCCACACTAATACAAGTGCAAAAGTCGTTTCCTGCACCAACACAAGTGCGAAAAGTGGTTTTTCAACACTAACACAAGTGCGAAAAGTGGTATTTCAACACTAACACAAGTGCGAAAAGTGGTTTTTCAACACTAACACAAGTGAGAAAAGTGGTTTTTCCACACTAATACAAGTGCAAAAGTGGTTTCCTCCACCAACACACGTGCGAAAAGTGGTTTTTCAACACTAACACAAGTGCGAAAAGTGGTTTTTCAACACTAACACAAGTGAGAAAAGTGGTTTTTCCACACTAATACAAGTGCAAAAGTGGTTTCCTCCACCAACACAAGTGCGAAAAGTGGTTTTTCAACACTAACACATGTGCGAAAAGTGGTTTTTCAACACTATCACAAGTGCAAAAAGTGTTTTTTCCACACTAATACAAGTGCAAAAGTGGTTTCCTGCACCAACACAAGTGTGAAAAGTGGATTTTCAACACTAACACAAGTGCGAAAAGTGGTTTTTCCACACTAATACAAGTGCAAAAGTGGTTTCCTTCACCAACACAAGTGCGAAAAGTGGTTTTTCAACACTAACACAAGTGCGAAAAGTGGTTTTTCAACACTAACACAAGTGCGAAAAGTGGGTTTTCAACACTATCACAAGTGCAAAAAGTGGTTTTCCACACTAATACAAGTGCAAAAGTGGTTTCCTCCACCAACACAAGTGCAAAATTGGTTTCCTGCACCAACACAAGTGCGAAAAGTGGTTTTTCAACACTAACACAAGTGCGAAAAGTGGTTTTTCAACACTATCACAAGTGCAAAAAGTGTTTTTTCCACATTAATACAAGTGCAAAAGTCGTTTGCTGCACCAACACAAGTGCGAAAAGTGGTTTTTCAACACTAACACAAGTGCGAAAAGTGGTATTTCAACACTAACACAAGTGCGAAAAGTGGTTTTTCAACACTAACACAAGTGAGAAAAGTGGTTTTTTCCACACTAATACAAGTGCAAAAGTGGTTTCCTCCACCAACACACGTGCGAAAAGTGGTTTTTCAACACTAACACAAATGCGAAAAGTGGTTTTTCAACACTAACACAAGTGAGAAAAGTGGTTTTTCCACACTAATACAAGTGCAAAAGTGGTTTCCTCCACCAACACAAGTGCGAAAAGTGGTTTTTCAACACTAACACATGTGCGAAAAGTGGTTTTTCAACACTATCACAAGTGCAAAAAGGGTTTTTTCCACACTAATACAAGTGCAAAAGTGGTTTCCTGCACCAACACAAGTGCGAAAAGTGGTTTTTCAACACTAACACAAGTGCGAAAAGTGGTTTTTCCACACTAATACAAGTGCAAAAGTGGTTTCCTGCACCAAAACAAGTGCGAAAAGTGTTTTTTCCACACTAATACAAGTGCAAAAGTGGTTTCCTGCACCAACACAAGTGCGAAAACTGGTTTTTCAACACTAACACAAGTGCGAAACGTGGTTTTTCAACACTAACACAAGTGCGAAAAGTGGTTTTTCAACACTAACACAAGTGCGAAAAGTGGTTTTTCAATACTAACACAAGTGCGAAAAGTGGTTTTTCCACACTAATACAAGTGCAATAGTGGTTTCCTTCACCAACACAAGTGTGAAAAGTGGTTTTTCAACACTAACACAAGTGCGAAAAGTGGTTTTTCCACACTAATACAAGTGCAAACGTGGTTTCCTGCACCAACACAAGTGCGAAAAGTGGTTTTTCCACACTAATACAAGTGCAAAAGTGGTTTCCTGCACCAACACAAGTGCGAAAAGTGGTTTTTCAACACTAACACAAGTGCGAAACGTGGTTTTTCAACACTAACACAAGTGCGAAAAGTGGTTTTTCAACACTAACACAAGTGCGAAAAGTGTTTTTTCCACACTGATACAAGTGCAAAAGTGGTTTCCTGCACCAACACAAGTGCGAAAAGTGGTTTTTCAACACTAACACAAGTGCGAAAAGTGGGTTTTTAACGCTAACACAAGTGCGAAAAGTGGGTTTTCAACACTAACACAAGTGCGAAAAGTGGTTTTTCCACACTAATACAAGTGCAAAAGTGGTTTCCTGCACCAACACAAGTGTGAAAAGTGGTTTTTCAACACTATCACAAGTGCAAAAAGTGTTTTTTCCACACTAATACAAGTGCAAAAGTCGTTTCCTGCACCAACACAAGTGCGAAAAGTGGTTTTTCAACACTAACACAAGTGCGAAAAGTGGTATTTCAACACTAACACAAGTGCGAAAAGTGGTTTTTCAACACTAACACAAGTGAGAAAAGTGGTTTTTCCACACTAATACAAGTGCAAAAGTGGTTTCCTCCACCAACACACGTGCGAAAAGTGGTTTTTCAACACTAACACAAGTGCGAAAAGTGGTTTTTCAACACTAACACAAGTGAGAAAAGTGGTTTTTCAACACTAATACAAGTGCAAAAGTGGTTTCCTCCACCAACACAAGTGCGAAAAGTGGTTTTTCAACACTAACGCATGTGCGAAAAGTGGTTTTTCAACACTATCACAAGTGCAAAAAGTGTTTTTTCCACACTAATACAAGTGCAAAAGTGGTTTCCTGCACCAACACAAGTGCGAAAAGTGGTTTTTCAACACTAACACAAGTGCGAAAAGTGGTTTTTCCACACTAATACAAGTGCAAAAGTGGTTTCCTGCACCAACACAAGTGCGAAAAGTGGTTTTTCCACACTAATACAAGTGCAAAAGTGGTTTCCTGCACCAACACAAGTGCGAAAAGTGGTTTTTCAACACTAACACAAGTGCGAAACGTGGTTTTTCAACACTAACACAAGTGCGAAAAGTGGTTTTTCAACACTAACACAAGTGCGAAAAGTGTTTTTTCCACTGATACAAGTGCAAAAGTGGTTTCATGCACCAACACAAGTGCGAAAAGTGGTTTTTCAACACTAACACAAGTGCGAAAAGTGGGTTTTTAACGCTAACACAAGTGCGAAAAGTGGGTTTTCAACACTAACACAAGTGCGAAAAGTGGTTTTTCCACACTAATACAAGTGCAAAAGTGGTTTCCTGCACCAACACAAGTGTGAAAAGTGGTTTTTCAACACTATCACAAGTGCAAAAAGTGTTTTTTCCACACTAATACAAGTGCAAAAGTCGTTTCCTGCACCAACACAAGTGCGAAAAGTGGTTTTTCAACACTAACACAAGTGCGAAAAGTGGTATTTCAACACTAACACAAGTGCGAAAAGTGGTTTTTCAACACTAACACAAGTGAGAAAAGTGGTTTTTCCACACTAATACAAGTGCAAAAGTGGTTTCCTCCACCAACACACGTGCGAAAAGTGGTTTTTCAACACTAACACAAGTGCGAAAAGTGGTTTTTCAACACTAACACAAGTGAGAAAAGTGGTTTTTCAACACTAATACAAGTGCAAAAGTGGTTTCCTCCACCAACACAAGTGCGAAAAGTGGTTTTTCAACACTAACACATGTGCGAAAAGTGGTTTTTCAACACTATCACAAGTGCAAAAAGTGTTTTTTCCACACTAATACAAGTGCAAAAGTGGTTTCCTGCACCAACACAAGTGCGAAAAGTGGTTTTTCAACACTAACACAAGTGCGAAAAGTGGTTTTTCCACACTAATACAAGTGCAAAAGTGGTTTCCTTCACCAACACAAATGCGAAAAGTGGTTTTTCAACACTAACACAAGTGCGAAAAGTGGTTTTTCAACACTAACACAAGTGCGAAAAGTGGTTTTTCCACACTAATACAAGTGCAAAAGTGGTTTCCTGCACCAACACAAGTGCGAAAAGTGGTTTTTCAACACTAACACAAGTGCGAAAAGTGGTTTTTCCACACTAATACAAGTGCAAAAGTGGTTTCCTTCACCAACACAAGTGCGAAAAGTGGTTTTTCAACACTAACACAAGTGCGAAAAGTGGTTTTTCAACACTAACACAAGTGCGAAAAGTGTTTTTTCCACACTAATACAAGTGCAAAAGTGGTTTCCTGCACCAACACAAGTGCGAAAACTGGTTTTTCAACACTAACACAAGTGCGAAAAGTGGTTTTTCAACACTAACACAAGTGCGAAAAGTGGTTTTTCCACACTAATACAAGTGCAAAAGTGGTTTCCTGCACCAACACAAGTGCGAAAAGTGGTTTTTCAACACTAACACAAGTGCGAAAAGTGGTTTTTCCACACTAATACAAGTGCAAAAGTGGTTTCCTTCACCAACACAAGTGCGAAAAGTGGTTTTTCCACACTAATACAAGTGCAAAAGTGGTTTCCTGCCCAACACAAGTGCGAAAAGTGGTTTTTCAACACTAACACAAGTGCGAAAAGTGGTTTTTCCACACTAATACAAGTGCAAAAGTGGTTTCCTTCACCAACACAAGTGCGAAAAGTGGTTTTTCAACACTAACACAAGTGCGAAAAGTGGTTTTTCAACACTAACACAAGTGCGAAAAGTGGTTTTTCCACACTAATACAAGTGCAAAAGTGGTTTCCTGCACCAACACAAGTGCGAAAAGTGTTTTTTCCACACTAATACAAGTGCAAAAGTGGTTTCCTGCACCAACACAAGTGCGAAAAGTGGTTTTTCAACACTAACACAAGTGCGAAACGGGGTTTTTCAACACTAACACAAGTGCGAAAAGTGGTTTTTCAACACTAACACAAGTGCGAAAAGTGTTTTTTCCACACTGATACAAGTGCAAAAGTGGTTTCCTGCACCAACACAAGTGCGAAAAGTGGTTTTTTAACACTAACACAAGTGCGAAAAGTGGGTTTTTAACGCTAACACAAGTGCGAAAAGTGGGTTTTCAACACTAACACAAGTGCGAAAAGTGGTTTTTCCACACTAATACTAGTGCAAAAGTGGTTTCCTGCACCAACACAAGTGTGAAAAGTGGTTTTTCAACACTATCACAAGTGCAAAAAGTGTTTTTTCCACACTAATACAAGTGCAAAAGTCGGTTCCTGCACCAACACAAGTGCGAAAAGTGGTTTTTCAACACTAACACAAGTGCGAAAAGTGGTATTTCAACACTAACACAAGTGCGAGAAGTGGTTTTTCAACACTAACACAAGTGAGAAAAGTGGTTTTTCCACACTAATACAAGTGCAAAAGTGGTTTCCTCCACCAACACACGTGCGAAAAGTGGTTTTTCAACACTAACACAAGTGCGAAAAGTGGTTTTTCAACACTAACACAAGTGAGAAAAGTGGTTTTTCCACACTAATACAAGTGCAAAAGTGGTTTCCTCCACCAACACAAGTGCGAAAAGTGGTTTTTCAACACTAACACATGTGCGAAAAGTGGTTTTTCAACACTATCACAAGTGCAAAAAGTGTTTTTTCCACACTAATACAAGTGCAAAAGTGGTTTCCTGCACCAACACAAGTGCGAAAAGTGGTTTTTCAACACTAACACAAGTGCGAAAAGTGGTTTTTCCACACTAATACAAGTGCAAAAGTGGTTTCCTGCACCAACACAAGTGCGAAACGTGGTTTTTCAACACTAACACAAGTGCGAAAAGTGGTTTTTCAACACTAACACAAGTGCGAAAAGTGGTTTTTCAACACTAACACAAGTGCGAAAAGTGGTTTTTCAATACTAACACAAGTGCGAAAAGTGGTTTTTCCACACTAATACAAGTGCAAAAGTGGTTTCCTGCACCAACACAGGTGCGAAAAGTGGTTTTTCAACACTAACACAAGTGCGAAAAGTGGTTTTTCAATACTAACACAAGTGCGAAAAGTGGTTTTTCCACACTAATACAAGTGCAAAAGTGGTTTCCTTCACCAACACAAGTGCGAAAAGTGGTTTTTCAACACTAACACAAGTGCGAAAAGTGGTTTTTCAACACTATCACATGTGCAAAAAGTGGTTTTTCAATACTAACACAAGTGCGAAAAGTGGTTTTTCCACACTAATACAAGTGCAAAAGTGGTTTCCTGCACCAACACAAGTGCGAAAAGTGGTTTTTCAACACTAACACAAGTGCAAAAAGTGTTTTTTCCACACTAATACAAGTGCAAAAGTGGTTTCCTGCAACAACACAAGTGCGAAACGTGGTTTTTCAACACTAACACAAGTGCGAAAAGTGGTTTTTCAACACTAACACAAGTGCGAAAAGTGGTTTTTCTACACTAATACAAGTGCAAAAGTGGTTTCCTTCACCAACACAAGTGCGAAAAGTGGTTTTTCTACACTAATACAAGTGCAAAAGTGGTTTCCTTCACCAACACAAGTGCGAAAAGTGGTTTTTCAACACTAACACAAGTGCGAAAAGTGGTTTTTCCACACTAATACAAGTGCAAAAGTGGTTTCCTGCACCAACACAAGTGCGAAAAGTGGTTTTTCAACACTAACACAAGTGCGAAAAGTGGTTTTTCAACACTAACACAAGTGCGAAAAGTGTTTTTTCCACACTAATACAAGTGCAAAAGTGGTTTCCTGCACCAACACAAGTGCGAAAAGTGGTTTTTCAACACTAACACAAGTGCGAAACGTGGTTTTTCAACACTAACACAAGTGCGAAAAGTGGTTTTTCAACACTAACACAAGTGCGAAAAGTGTTTTTTCCACACTGATACAAGTGCAAAAGTGGTTTCCTGCACCAACACAAGTGCGAAAAGTGGTTTTTCAACACTAACACAAGTGCGAAAAGTGGGTTTTTAACGCTAACACAAGTGCGAAAAGTGGGTTTTCAACACTAACACAAGTGCGAAAAGTGGTTTTTCCACACTAATACTAGTGCAAAAGTGGTTTCCTGCACCAACACAAGTGTGAAAAGTGGTTTTTCAACACTATCACAAGTGCAAAAAGTGTTTTTTCCACACTAATACAAGTGCAAAAGTCGTTTCCTGCACCAACACAAGTGCGAAAAGTGGTTTTTCAACACTAACACAAGTGCGAAAAGTGGTATTTCAACACTAACACAAGTGCGAAAAGTGGTTTTTCAACACTAACACAAGTGAGAAAAGTGGTTTTTCCACACTAATACAAGTGCAAAAGTGGTTTCCTCCACCAACACACGTGCGAAAAGTGGTTTTTCAACACTAACACAAGTGCGAAAAGTGGTTTTTCAACACTAACACAAGTGAGAAAAGTGGTTTTTCCACACTAATACAAGTGCAAAAGTGGTTTCCTCCACCAACACAAGTGCGAAAAGTGGTTTTTCAACACTAACACATGTGCGAAAAGTGGTTTTTCAACACTATCACAAGTGCAAAAAGTGTTTTTTCCACACTAATACAAGTGCAAAAGTGGTTTCCTGCACCAACACAAGTGTGAAAAGTGGATTTTCAACACTAACACAAGTGCGAAAAGTGGTTTTTCCACACTAATACAAGTGCAAAAGTGGTTTCCTTCACCAACACAAGTGCGAAAAGTGGTTTTTCAACACTAACACAAGTGCGAAAAGTGGTTTTTCAACACTAACACAAGTGCGAAAAGTGGGTTTTCAACACTATCACAAGTGCAAAAAGTGGTTTTCCACACTAATACAAGTGCAAAAGTGGTTTCCTCCACCAACACAAGTGCAAAATTGGTTTCCTGCACCAACACAAGTGCGAAAAGTGGTTTTTCAACACTAACACAAGTGCGAAAAGTGGTTTTTCAACACTATCACAAGTGCAAAAAGTGTTTTTTCCACATTAATACAAGTGCAAAAGTCGTTTGCTGCACCAACACAAGTGCGAAAAGTGGTTTTTCAACACTAACACAAGTGCGAAAAGTGGTATTTCAACACTAACACAAGTGCGAAAAGTGGTTTTTCAACACTAACACAAGTGAGAAAAGTGGTTTTTTCCACACTAATACAAGTGCAAAAGTGGTTTCCTCCACCAACACACGTGCGAAAAGTGGTTTTTCAACACTAACACAAATGCGAAAAGTGGTTTTTCAACACTAACACAAGTGAGAAAAGTGGTTTTTCCACACTAATACAAGTGCAAAAGTGGTTTCCTCCACCAACACAAGTGCGAAAAGTGGTTTTTCAACACTAACACATGTGCGAAAAGTGGTTTTTCAACACTATCACAAGTGCAAAAAGGGTTTTTTCCACACTAATACAAGTGCAAAAGTGGTTTCCTGCACCAACACAAGTGCGAAAAGTGGTTTTTCAACACTAACACAAGTGCGAAAAGTGGTTTTTCCACACTAATACAAGTGCAAAAGTGGTTTCCTGCACCAAAACAAGTGCGAAAAGTGTTTTTTCCACACTAATACAAGTGCAAAAGTGGTTTCCTGCACCAACACAAGTGCGAAAACTGGTTTTTCAACACTAACACAAGTGCGAAACGTGGTTTTTCAACACTAACACAAGTGCGAAAAGTGGTTTTTCAACACTAACACAAGTGCGAAAAGTGGTTTTTCAATACTAACACAAGTGCGATAAGTGGTTTTTCCACACTAATACAAGTGCAATAGTGGTTTCCTTCACCAACACAAGTGTGAAAAGTGGTTTTTCAACACTAACACAAGTGCGAAAAGTGGTTTTTCCACACTAATACAAGTGCAAAAGTGGTTTCCTGCACCAACACAAGTGCGAAAAGTGGTTTTTCCACACTAATACAAGTGCAAAAGTGGTTTCCTGCACCAACACAAGTGCGAAAAGTGGTTTTTCAACACTAACACAAGTGCGAAACGTGGTTTTTCAACACTAACACAAGTGCGAAAAGTGGTTTTTCAACACTAACACAAGTGCGAAAAGTGTTTTTTCCACACTGATACAAGTGCAAAAGTGGTTTCCTGCACCAACACAAGTGCGAAAAGTGGTTTTTCAACACTAACACAAGTGCGAAAAGTGGGTTTTTAACGCTAACACAAGTGCGAAAAGTGGGTTTTCAACACTAACACAAGTGCGAAAAGTGGTTTTTCCACACTAATACAAGTGCAAAAGTGGTTTCCTGCACCAACACAAGTGTGAAAAGTGGTTTTTCAACACTATCACAAGTGCAAAAAGTGTTTTTTCCACACTAATACAAGTGCAAAAGTCGTTTCCTGCACCAACACAAGTGCGAAAAGTGGTTTTTCAACACTAACACAAGTGCGAAAAGTGGTATTTCAACACTAACACAAGTGCGAAAAGTGGTTTTTCAACACTAACACAAGTGAGAAAAGTGGTTTTTCCACACTAATACAAGTGCAAAAGTGGTTTCCTCCACCAACACACGTGCGAAAAGTGGTTTTTCAACACTAACACAAGTGCGAAAAGTGGTTTTTCAACACTAACACAAGTGAGAAAAGTGGTTTTTCAACACTAATACAAGTGCAAAAGTGGTTTCCTCCACCAACACAAGTGCGAAAAGTGGTTTTTCAACACTAACGCATGTGCGAAAAGTGGTTTTTCAACACTATCACAAGTGCAAAAAGTGTTTTTTCCACACTAATACAAGTGCAAAAGTGGTTTCCTGCACCAACACAAGTGCGAAAAGTGGTTTTTCAACACTAACACAAGTGCGAAAAGTGGTTTTTCCACACTAATACAAGTGCAAAAGTGGTTTCCTGCACCAACACAAGTGCGAAAAGTGGTTTTTCCACACTAATACAAGTGCAAAAGTGGTTTCCTGCACCAACACAAGTGCGAAAAGTGGTTTTTCAACACTAACACAAGTGCGAAACGTGGTTTTTCAACACTAACACAAGTGCGAAAAGTGGTTTTTCAACACTAACACAAGTGCGAAAAGTGTTTTTTCCACTGATACAAGTGCAAAAGTGGTTTCATGCACCAACACAAGTGCGAAAAGTGGTTTTTCAACACTAACACAAGTGCGAAAAGTGGGTTTTTAACGCTAACACAAGTGCGAAAAGTGGGTTTTCAACACTAACACAAGTGCGAAAAGTGGTTTTTCCACACTAATACAAGTGCAAAAGTGGTTTCCTGCACCAACACAAGTGTGAAAAGTGGTTTTTCAACACTATCACAAGTGCAAAAAGTGTTTTTTCCACACTAATACAAGTGCAAAAGTCGTTTCCTGCACCAACACAAGTGCGAAAAGTGGTTTTTCAACACTAACACAAGTGCGAAAAGTGGTATTTCAACACTAACACAAGTGCGAAAAGTGGTTTTTCAACACTAACACAAGTGAGAAAAGTGGTTTTTCCACACTAATACAAGTGCAAAAGTGGTTTCCTCCACCAACACACGTGCGAAAAGTGGTTTTTCAACACTAACACAAGTGCGAAAAGTGGTTTTTCAACACTAACACAAGTGAGAAAAGTGGTTTTTCAACACTAATACAAGTGCAAAAGTGGTTTCCTCCACCAACACAAGTGCGAAAAGTGGTTTTTCAACACTAACACATGTGCGAAAAGTGGTTTTTCAACACTATCACAAGTGCAAAAAGTGTTTTTTCCACACTAATACAAGTGCAAAAGTGGTTTCCTGCACCAACACAAGTGCGAAAAGTGGTTTTTCAACACTAACACAAGTGCGAAAAGTGGTTTTTCCACACTAATACAAGTGCAAAAGTGGTTTCCTTCACCAACACAAGTGCGAAAACTGGTTTTTCAACACTAACACAAGTGCGAAACGTGGTTTTTCAACACTAACACAAGTGCGAAAAGTGGTTTTTCAACACTAACACAAGTGCGAAAAGTGGTTTTTCAATACTAACACAAGTGCGAAAAGTGGTTTTTCCACACTAATACAAGTGCAATAGTGGTTTCCTTCACCAACACAAGTGCGAAAAGTGGGTTTTCAACACTAACACAAGTGCGAAAAGTGGTTTTTCCACACTAATACAAGTGCAAAAGTGGTTTCCTGCACCAACACAAGTGCGAAAAGTGGTTTTTCCACACTAATACAAGTGCAAAAGTGGTTTCCTGCACCAACACAAGTGCGAAAAGTGGTTTTTCAACACTAACACAAGTGCGAAACGTGGTTTTTCAACACTAACACAAGTGCGAAAAGTGGTTTTTCAACACTAACACAAGTGCGAAAAGTGTTTTTTCCACACTAATACAAGTGCAAAAGTGGTTTCCTGCACCAACACAAGTGCGAAAAGTGGTTTTTCAACACTAACACAAGTGCGAAAAGTGGTTTTTCAACACTAACACAAGTGCGAAAAGTGTTTTTTCCACACTAATACAAGTGCAAAAGTGGTTTCCTGCACCAACACAAGTGCGAAAACTGGTTTTTCAACACTAACACAAGTGCGAAACGTGGTTTTTCAACACTAACACAAGTGCGAAAAGTGGTTTTTCAACACTAACACAAGTGCGAAAAGTGGTTTTTCAATACTAACACAAGTGCGAAAAGTGGTTTTTCCACACTAATACAAGTGCAATAGTGGTTTCCTTCACCAACACAAGTGTGAAAAGTGGTTTTTCAACACTAACACAAGTGCGAAAAGTGGTTTTTCCACACTAATACAAGTGCAAAAGTGGTTTCCTGCACCAACACAAGTGCGAAAAGTGGTTTTTCCACACTAATACAAGTGCAAAAGTGGTTTCCTGCACCAACACAAGTGCGAAAAGTGGTTTTTCAACACTAACACAAGTGCGAAACGTGGTTTTTCAACACTAACACAAGTGCGAAAAGTGGTTTTTCAACACTAACACAAGTGCGAAAAGTGGTTTTTCAACACTAACACAAGTGCGAAAAGTGTTTTTTCCACACTGATACAAGTGCAAAAGTGGTTTCCTGCACCAACACAAGTGCGAAAAGTGGTTTTTCAACACTAACACAAGTGCGAAAAGTGGGTTTTTAACGCTAACACAAGTGCGAAAAGTGGGTTTTCAACACTAACACAAGTGCGAAAAGTGGTTTTTCCACACTAATACAAGTGCAAAAGTGGTTTCCTGCACCAACACAAGTGTGAAAAGTGGTTTTTCAACACTATCACAAGTGCAAAAAGTGTTTTTTCCACACTAATACAAGTGCAAAAGTCGTTTCCTGCACCAACACAAGTGCGAAAAGTGGTTTTTCAACACTAACACAAGTGCGAAAAGTGGTATTTCAACACTAACACAAGTGCGAAAAGTGGTTTTTCAACACTAACACAAGTGAGAAAAGTGGTTTTTCCACACTAATACAAGTGCAAAAGTGGTTTCCTCCACCAACACACGTGCGAAAAGTGGTTTTTCAACACTAACACAAGTGCGAAAAGTGGTTTTTCAACACTAACACAAGTGAGAAAAGTGGTTTTTCAACACTAATACAAGTGCAAAAGTGGTTTCCTCCACCAACACAAGTGCGAAAAGTGGTTTTTCAACACTAACACATGTGCGAAAAGTGGTTTTTCAACACTATCACAAGTGCAAAAAGTGTTTTTTCCACACTAATACAAGTGCAAAAGTGGTTTCCTGCACCAACACAAGTGCGAAAAGTGGTTTTTCAACACTAACACAAGTGCGAAAAGTGGTTTTTCCACACTAATACAAGTGCAAAAGTGGTTTCCTGCACCAACACAAGTGCGAAAAGTGGTTTTTCCACACTAATACAAGTGCAAAAGTGGTTTCCTGCACCAACACAAGTGCGAAAAGTGGTTTTTCAACACTAACACAAGTGCGAAACGTGGTTTTTCAACACTAACACAAGTGCGAAAAGTGGTTTTTCAACACTAACACAAGTGCGAAAAGTGTTTTTTCCACTGATACAAGTGCAAAAGTGGTTTCATGCACCAACACAAGTGCGAAAAGTGGTTTTTCAACACTAACACAAGTGCGAAAAGTGGGTTTTTAACGCTAACACAAGTGCGAAAAGTGGGTTTTCAACACTAACACAAGTGCGAAAAGTGGTTTTTCCACACTAATACAAGTGCAAAAGTGGTTTCCTGCACCAACACAAGTGTGAAAAGTGGTTTTTCAACACTATCACAAGTGCAAAAAGTGTTTTTTCCACACTAATACAAGTGCAAAAGTCGTTTCCTGCACCAACACAAGTGCGAAAAGTGGTTTTTCAACACTAACACAAGTGCGAAAAGTGGTATTTCAACACTAACACAAGTGCGAAAAGTGGTTTTTCAACACTAACACAAGTGAGAAAAGTGGTTTTTCCACACTAATACAAGTGCAAAAGTGGTTTCCTCCACCAACACACGTGCGAAAAGTGGTTTTTCAACACTAACACAAGTGCGAAAAGTGGTTTTTCAACACTAACACAAGTGAGAAAAGTGGTTTTTCAACACTAATACAAGTGCAAAAGTGGTTTCCTCCACCAACACAAGTGCGAAAAGTGGTTTTTCAACACTAACACATGTGCGAAAAGTGGTTTTTCAACACTATCACAAGTGCAAAAAGTGTTTTTTCCACACTAATACAAGTGCAAAAGTGGTTTCCTGCACCAACACAAGTGCGAAAAGTGGTTTTTCAACACTAACACAAGTGCGAAAAGTGGTTTTTCCACACTAATACAAGTGCAAAAGTGGTTTCCTTCACCAACACAAGTGCGAAAACTGGTTTTTCAACACTAACACAAGTGCGAAACGTGGTTTTTCAACACTAACACAAGTGCGAAAAGTGGTTTTTCAACACTAACACAAGTGCGAAAAGTGGTTTTTCAATACTAACACAAGTGCGAAAAGTGGTTTTTCCACACTAATACAAGTGCAATAGTGGTTTCCTTCACCAACACAAGTGCGAAAAGTGGTTTTTCAACACTAACACAAGTGCGAAAAGTGGTTTTTCCACACTAATACAAGTGCAAAAGTGGTTTCCTGCACCAACACAAGTGCGAAAAGTGGTTTTTCCACACTAATACAAGTGCAAAAGTGGTTTCCTGCACCAACACAAGTGCGAAAAGTGGTTTTTCAACACTAACACAAGTGCGAAACGTGGTTTTTCAACACTAACACAAGTGCGAAAAGTGGTTTTTCAACACTAACACAAGTGCGAAAAGTGTTTTTTCCACACTGATACAAGTGCAAAAGTGGTTTCCTGCACCAACACAAGTGCGAAAAGTGGTTTTTCAACACTAACACAAGTGCGAAAAGTGGGTTTTTAACGCTAACACAAGTGCGAAAAGTGGGTTTTCAACACTAACACAAGTGCGAAAAGTGGTTTTTCCACACTAATACAAGTGCAAAAGTGGTTTCCTGCACCAACACAAGTGTGAAAAGTGGTTTTTCAACACTATCACAAGTGCAAAAAGTGTTTTTTCCACACTAATACAAGTGCAAAAGTCGTTTCCTGCACCAACACAAGTGCGAAAAGTGGTTTTTCAACACTAACACAAGTGCGAAAAGTGGTATTTCAACACTAACACAAGTGCGAAAAGTGGTTTTTCAACACTAACACAAGTGAGAAAAGTGGTTTTTCCACACTAATACAAGTGCAAAAGTGGTTTCCTCCACCAACACACATGCAAAAAGTGGTTTTTCAACACTAACACAAGTGCGAAAAGTGGTTTTTCAACACTAACACAAGTGAGAAAAGTGGTTTTTCAACACTAATACAAGTGCAAAAGTGGTTTCCTCCACCAACACAAGTGCGAAAAGTGGTTTTTCAACACTAACACATGTGCGAAAAGTGGTTTTTCAACACTATCACAAGTGCAAAAAGTGTTTTTTCCACACTTATACAAGTGCAAAAGTGGTTTCCTGCACCAACACAAGTGCGAAAAGTGGTTTTTCAACACTAACACAAGTGCGAAAAGTGGTTTTTCCACACTAATACAAGTGCAAAAGTGGTTTCCTTCACCAACACAAGTGCGAAAAGTGGTTTTTCAACACTAACACAAGTGCGAAAAGTGGTTTTTCAACACTAACACAAGTGCGAAAAGTGGTTTTTCCACACTAATACAAGTGCAAAAGTGGTTTCCTGCACCAACACAAGTGCGAAAAGTGGTTTTTCAACACTAACACAAGTGCGAAAAGTGGTTTTTCCACACTAATACAAGTGCAAAAGTGGTTTCCTTCACCAACACAAGTGCGAAAAGTGGTTTTTCAACACTAACACAAGTGCGAAAAGTGGTTTTTCAACACTAACACAAGTGCGAAAAGTGGTTTTTCCACACTAATACAAGTGCAAAAGTGGTTTCCTGCACCAACACAAGTGCGAAAAGTGTTTTTTCCACACTAATACAAGTGCAAAAGTGGTTTCCTGCACCAACACAAGTGCGAAAAGTGGTTTTTCAACACTAACACAAGTGCGAAAAGTGGTTTTTCAACACTAACACAAGTGCGAAAAGTGTTTTTTCCACACTGATACAAGTGCAAAAGTGGTTTCCTGCACCAACACAAGTGCGAAAAGTGGTTTTTTAACACTAACACAAGTGCGAAAAGTGGGTTTTTAACGCTAACACAAGTGCGAAAAGTGGGTTTTCAACACTAACACAAGTGCGAAAAGTGGTTTTTCCACACTAATACTAGTGCAAAAGTGGTTTCCTGCACCAACACAAGTGTGAAAAGTGGTTTTTCAACACTATCACAAGTGCAAAAAGTGTTTTTTCCACACTAATACAAGTGCAAAAGTCGTTTCCTGCACCAACACAAGTGCGAAAAGTGGTTTTTCAACACTAACACAAGTGCGAAAAGTGGTATTTCAACACTAACACAAGTGCGAAAAGTGGTTTTTCAACACTAACACAAGTGAGAAAAGTGGTTTTTCCACACTAATACAAGTGCAAAAGTGGTTTCCTCCACCAACACACGTGCGAAAAGTGGTTTTTCAACACTAACACAAGTGCGAAAAGTGGTTTTTCAACACTAACACAAGTGAGAAAAGTGGTTTTTCAACACTAATACAAGTGCAAAAGTGGTTTCCTCCACCAACACAAGTGCGAAAAGTGGTTTTTCAACACTAACACATGTGCGAAAAGTGGTTTTTCAACACTATCACAAGTGCAAAAAGTGTTTTTTCCACACTAATACAAGTGCAAAAGTGGTTTCCTGCACCAACACAAGTGCGAAAAGTGGTTTTTCAACACTAACACAAGTGCGAAAAGTGGTTTTTCCACACTAATACAAGTGCAAAAGTGGTTTCCTGCACCAACACAAGTGCGAAAAGTGGTTTTTCCACACTAATACAAGTGCAAAAGTGGTTTCCTGCACCAACACAAGTGCGAAAAGTGGTTTTTCAACACTAACACAAGTGCGAAACGTGGTTTTTCAACACTAACACAAGTGCGAAAAAGTGGTTTTTCAACACTAACACAAGTGCGAAAAGTGTTTTTTCCACTGATACAAGTGCAAAAGTGGTTTCATGCACCAACACAAGTGCGAAAAGTGGTTTTTCAACACTAACACAAGTGCGAAAAGTGGGTTTTTAACGCTAACACAAGTGCGAAAAGTGGGTTTTCAACACTAACACAAGTGCGAAAAGTGGTTTTTCCACACTAATACAAGTGCAAAAGTGGTTTCCTGCACCAACACAAGTGTGAAAAGTGGTTTTTCAACACTATCACAAGTGCAAAAAGTGTTTTTTCCACACTAATACAAGTGCAAAAGTCGTTTCCTGCACCAACACAAGTGCGAAAAGTGGTTTTTCAACACTAACACAAGTGCGAAAAGTGGTATTTCAACACTAACACAAGTGCGAAAAGTGGTTTTTCAACACTAACACAAGTGAGAAAAGTGGTTTTTCCACACTAATACAAGTGCAAAAGTGGTTTCCTCCACCAACACACGTGCGAAAAGTGGTTTTTCAACACTAACACAAGTGCGAAAAGTGGTTTTTCAACACTAACACAAGTGAGAAAAGTGGTTTTTCAACACTAATACAAGTGCAAAAGTGGTTTCCTCCACCAACACAAGTGCGAAAAGTGGTTTTTCAACACTAACACATGTGCGAAAAGTGGTTTTTCAACACTATCACAAGTGCAAAAAGTGTTTTTTCCACACTAATACAAGTGCAAAAGTGGTTTCCTGCACCAACACAAGTGCGAAAAGTGGTTTTTCAACACTAACACAAGTGCGAAAAGTGGTTTTTCCACACTAATACAAGTGCAAAAGTGGTTTCCTTCACCAACACAAGTGCGAAAACTGGTTTTTCAACACTAACACAAGTGCGAAACGTGGTTTTTCAACACTAACACAAGTGCGAAAAGTGGTTTTTCAACACTAACACAAGTGCGAAAAGTGGTTTTTCAATACTAACACAAGTGCGAAAAGTGGTTTTTCCACACTAATACAAGTGCAATAGTGGTTTCCTTCACCAACACAAGTGCGAAAAGTGGTTTTTCAACACTAACACAAGTGCGAAAAGTGGTTTTTCCACACTAATACAAGTGCAAAAGTGGTTTCCTGCACCAACACAAGTGCGAAAAGTGGTTTTTCCACACTAATACAAGTGCAAAAGTGGTTTCCTTCACCAACACAAGTGCGAAAAGTGGTTTTTCAACACTAACACAAGTGCGAAAAGTGGTTTTTCAACACTAACACAAGTGCGAAAAGTGGTTTTTCCACACTAATACAAGTGCAAAAGTGGTTTCCTGCACCAACACAAGTGCGAAAAGTGGTTTTTCAACACCAACACAAGTGCGAAAAGTGGTTTTTCCACACTAATACAAGTGCAAAAGTGGTTTCCTTCACCAACACAAGTGCGAAAAGTGGTTTTTCAACACTAACACAAGTGCGAAAAGTGGTTTTTCAACACTAACACAAGTGCGAAAAGTGGTTTTTCCACACTAATACAAGTGCAAAAGTGGTTTCCTGCACCAACACAAGTGCGAAAAGTGTTTTTTCCACACTAATACAAGTGCAAAAGTGGTTTCCTGCACCAACACAAGTGCGAAAAGTGGTTTTTCAACACTAACACAAGTGCGAAAAGTGGTTTTTCAACACTAACACAAGTGCGAAAAGTGTTTTTTCCACACTGATACAAGTGCAAAAGTGGTTTCCTGCACCAACACAAGTGCGAAAAGTGGTTTTTTAACACTAACACAAGTGCGAAAAGTGGGTTTTTAACGCTAACACAAGTGCGAAAAGTGGGTTTTCAACACTAACACAAGTGCGAAAAGTGGTTTTTCCACACTAATACTAGTGCAAAAGTGGTTTCCTGCACCAACACAAGTGTGAAAAGTGGTTTTTCAACACTATCACAAGTGCAAAAAGTGTTTTTTCCACACTAATACAAGTGCAAAAGTCGGTTCCTGCACCAACACAAGTGCGAAAAGTGGTTTTTCAACACTAACACAAGTGCGAAAAGTGGTATTTCAACACTAACACAAGTGCGAGAAGTGGTTTTTCAACACTAACACAAGTGAGAAAAGTGGTTTTTCCACACTAATACAAGTGCAAAAGTGGTTTCCTCCACCAACACACGTGCGAAAAGTGGTTTTTCAACACTAACACAAGTGCGAAAAGTGGTTTTTCAACACTAACACAAGTGAGAAAAGTGGTTTTTCCACACTAATACAAGTGCAAAAGTGGTTTCCTCCACCAACACAAGGGCGAAAAGTGGTTTTTCAACACTAACACATGTGCGAAAAGTGGTTTTTCAACACTATCACAAGTGCAAAAAGTGTTTTTTCCACACTAATACAAGTGCAAAAGTGGTTTCCTGCACCAACACAAGTGCGAAAAGTGGTTTTTCAACACTAACACAAGTGCGAAAAGTGGTTTTTCCACACTAATACAAGTGCAAAAGTGGTTTCCTGCACCAACACAAGTGCGAAACGTGGTTTTTCAACACTAACACAAGTGCGAAAAGTGGTTTTTCAACACTAACACAAGTGCGAAAAGTGGTTTTTCAACACTAACACAAGTGCGAAAAGTGGTTTTTCAATACTAACACAAGTGCGAAAAGTGGTTTTTCCACACTAATACAAGTGCAAAAGTGGTTTCCTGCACCAACACAGGTGCGAAAAGTGGTTTTTCAACACTAACACAAGTGCGAAAAGTGGTTTTTCAATACTAACACAAGTGCGAAAAGTGGTTTTTCCACACTAATACAAGTGCAAAAGTGGTTTCCTTCACCAACACAAGTGCGAAAAGTGGTTTTTCAACACTAACACAAGTGCGAAAAGTGGTTTTTCAACACTATCACATGTGCAAAAAGTGGTTTTTCAATACTAACACAAGTGCGAAAAGTGGTTTTTCCACACTAATACAAGTGCAAAAGTGGTTTCCTGCACCAACACAAGTGCGAAAAGTGGTTTTTCAACACTAACACAAGTGCAAAAAGTGTTTTTTCCACACTAATACAAGTGCAAAAGTGGTTTCCTGCAACAACACAAGTGCGAAACGTGGTTTTTCAACACTAACACAAGTGCGAAAAGTGGTTTTTCAACACTAACACAAGTGCGAAAAGTGTTTTTTCCACACTGATACAAGTGCAAAAGTGGTTTCCTGCACCAACACAAGTGCGAAAAGTGGTTTTTCAACACTAACACAAGTGCGAAAAGTGGGTTTTTAACGCTAACACAAGTGCGAAAAGTGGGTTTTCAACACTAACACAAGTGCGAAAAGTGGTTTTTCCACACTAATACTCGTGCAAAAGTGGTTTCCTGCACCAACACAGGTGCGAAAAGTGGTTTTTCCACACTAATACAAGTGCAAAAGTGGTTTCCTGCACCAACACAGGTGCGAAAAGTGGTTTTTCAACACTAACACAAGTGCGAAAAGTGGTTTTTCAACACTAACACAAGTGCGAAAAGTGGTTTTTCCACACTAATACAAGTGCAAAAGTGGTTTCCTGCACCAACACAAGTGCGAAAAGTGGTTTTTCAACACTAACACAAGTGCGAAAAGTGGTTTTTCAATACTAACACAAGTGCGAAAAGTGGTTTTTCCACACTAATACAAGTGCAAAAGTGGTTTCCTTCACCAACACAAGTGCGAAAAGTGGTTTTTCAACACTAACACAAGTGCGAAAAGTGGTTTTTCAACACTAACACAAGTGCGAAAAGTGGTTTTTCCACACTAATACAAGTGCAAAAGTGGTTTCCTGCACCAACACAAGTGCGAAACGTGGTTTTTCAACACTAACACAAGTGCGAGAAGTGGTTTTTCAACACTAACACAAGTGCGAAAAGTGGTTTTTCAACATTAACACAAGTGCGAAAAGTGGTTTTTCAATACTAACACAAGTGCGAAAAGTGGTTTTTCCACACTAATACAAGTGCAAAAGTGGTTTCCTGCACCAACGCAGGTGCGAAAAGTGGTTTTTCAACACTAACACAAGTGCGAAAAGTGGTTTTTCAATACTAACACAAGTGCGAAAAGTGGTTTTTCCACACTAATACAAGTGCAAAAGTGGTTTCCTTCACCAACACAAGTGCGAAAAGTGGTTTTTCAACACTAACACAAGTGCGAAAAGTGGTTTTTCAACACTAACACAAGTGCGAAAAGTGGGTTTTCAACACTATCACAAGTGCAAAAAGTGGTTTTCCACACTAATACAAGTGCAAAAGTGGTTTCCTCCACCAACACAAGTGCAAAAGTGGTTTCCTGCACCAACACAAGTGCGAAAAGTGGTTTTTCAACACTAACACAAGTGCGAAAAGTGGTTTTTCAATACTAACACAAGTGCGAAAAGTGGTTTTTCCACACTAATACAAGTGCAAAAGTGGTTTCCTGCACCAACACAGGTGCGAAAAGTGGTTTTTCAACACTAACACAAGTGCGAAAAGTGGTTTTTCAACACTAACACAAGTGCGAAAAGTGTTTTTTCCACACTAATACAAGTGCAAAAGTGGTTTCCTGCACCAACACAAGTGCGAAAAGTGGTTTTTCAACACTAACACAAGTGCGAAAAGTGGTTTTTCCACACTAATACAAGTGCAAAAGTGGTTTCCTGCACCAACACAAGTGCGAAACGTGGTTTTTCAACACTAACACAAGTGCGAAAAGTGGTTTTTCAACACTAACACAAGTGCGAAAAGTGGTTTTTCAACACTAACACAAGTGCGAAAAGTGGTTTTTCAATACTAACACAAGTGCGAAAAGTGGTTTTTCCACACTAATACAAGTGCAAAAGTGGTTTCCTGCACCAACACAGGTGCGAAAAGTGGTTTTTCAACACTAACACAAGTGCGAAAAGTGGTTTTTCAATACTAACACAAGTGCGAAAAGTGGTTTTTCCACACTAATACAAGTGCAAAAGTGGTTTCCTTCACCAACACAAGTGCGAAAAGTGGTTTTTCAACACTAACACAAGTGCGAAAAGTGGTTTTTCAACACTATCACATGTGCAAAAAGTGGTTTTTCAATACTAACACAAGTGCGAAAAGTGGTTTTTCCACACTAATACAAGTGCAAAAGTGGTTTCCTGCACCAACACAAGTGCGAAAAGTGGTTTTTCAACACTAACACAAGTGCAAAAAGTGTTTTTTCCACACTAATACAAGTGCAAAAGTGGTTTCCTGCAACAACACAAGTGCGAAACGTGGTTTTTCAACACTAACACAAGTGCGAAAAGTGGTTTTTCCACACTAATACAAGTGCAAAAGTGGTTTCCTTCACCAACACAAGTGCGAAAAGTGGTTTTTCAACACTAACACAAGTGCGAAAAGTGGTTTTTCAACACTAACACAAGTGCGAAAAGTGGTTTTTCCACACTAATACAAGTGCAAAAGTGGTTTCCTGCACCAACACAAGTGCGAAAAGTGGTTTTTCAACACTAACACAAGTGCGAAAAGTGGTTTTTCCACACTAATACAAGTGCAAAAGTGGTTTCCTTCACCAACACAAGTGCGAAAAGTGGTTTTTCAACACTAACACAAGTGCAAAAAGTGTTTTTTCCACACTAATACAAGTGCAAAAGTCGTTTCCTGCACCAACACAAGTGCGAAAAGTGGTTTTTCAACACTAACACAAGTGCGAAAAGTGGTATTTCAACACTAACACAAGTGCGAAAAGTGGTTTTTCAACACTAACACAAGTGAGAAAAGTGGTTTTTCCACACTAATACAAGTGCAAAAGTGGTTTCCTCCACCAACACACGTGCGAAAAGTGGTTTTTCAACACTAACACAAGTGCGAAAAGTGGTTTTTCAACACTAACACAAGTGAGAAAAGTGGTTTTTCAACACTAATACAAGTGCAAAAGTGGTTTCCTCCACCAACACAAGTGCGAAAAGTGGTTTTTCAACACTAACACATGTGCGAAAAGTGGTTTTTCAACACTATCACAAGTGCAAAAAGTGTTTTTTCCACACTAATACAAGTGCAAAAGTGGTTTCCTGCACCAACACAAGTGCGAAAAGTGGTTTTTCAACACTAACACAAGTGCGAAAAGTGGTTTTTCCACACTAATACAAGTGCAAAAGTGGTTTCCTTCACCAACACAAGTGCGAAAACTGGTTTTTCAACACTAACACAAGTGCGAAACGTGGTTTTTCAACACTAACACAAGTGCGAAAAGTGGTTTTTCAACACTAACACAAGTGCGAAAAGTGGTTTTTCAATACTAACACAAGTGCGAAAAGTGGTTTTTCCACACTAATACAAGTGCAATAGTGGTTTCCTTCACCAACACAAGTGCGAAAAGTGGTTTTTCAACACTAACACAAGTGCGAAAAGTGGTTTTTCCACACTAATACAAGTGCAAAAGTGGTTTCCTGCACCAACACAAGTGCGAAAAGTGGTTTTTCCACACTAATACAAGTGCAAAAGTGGTTTCCTGCACCAACACAAGTGCGAAAAGTGGTTTTTCAACACTAACACAAGTGCGAAACGTGGTTTTTCAACACTAACACAAGTGCGAAAAGTGGTTTTTCAACACTAACACAAGTGCGAAAAGTGTTTTTTCCACACTGATACAAGTGCAAAAGTGGTTTCCTGCACCAACACAAGTGCGAAAAGTGGTTTTTCAACACTAACACAAGTGCGAAAAGTGGGTTTTTAACGCTAACACAAGTGCGAAAAGTGGGTTTTCAACACTAACACAAGTGCGAAAAGTGGTTTTTCCACACTAATACAAGTGCAAAAGTGGTTTCCTGCACCAACACAAGTGTGAAAAGTGGTTTTTCAACACTATCACAAGTGCAAAAAGTGTTTTTTCCACACTAATACAAGTGCAAAAGTCGTTTCCTGCACCAACACAAGTGCGAAAAGTGGTTTTTCAACACTAACACAAGTGCGAAAAGTGGTATTTCAACACTAACACAAGTGCGAAAAGTGGTTTTTCAACACTAACACAAGTGAGAAAAGTGGTTTTTCCACACTAATACAAGTGCAAAAGTGGTTTCCTCCACCAACACACATGCAAAAAGTGGTTTTTCAACACTAACACAAGTGCGAAAAGTGGTTTTTCAACACTAACACAAGTGAGAAAAGTGGTTTTTCAACACTAATACAAGTGCAAAAGTGGTTTCCTCCACCAACACAAGTGCGAAAAGTGGTTTTTCAACACTAACACATGTGCGAAAAGTGGTTTTTCAACACTATCACAAGTGCAAAAAGTGTTTTTTCCACACTTATACAAGTGCAAAAGTGGTTTCCTGCACCAACACAAGTGCGAAAAGTGGTTTTTCAACACTAACACAAGTGCGAAAAGTGGTTTTTCCACACTAATACAAGTGCAAAAGTGGTTTCCTTCACCAACACAAGTGCGAAAAGTGGTTTTTCAACACTAACACAAGTGCGAAAAGTGGTTTTTCAACACTAACACAAGTGCGAAAAGTGGTTTTTCCACACTAATACAAGTGCAAAAGTGGTTTCCTGCACCAACACAAGTGCGAAAAGTGGTTTTTCAACACTAACACAAGTGCGAAAAGTGGTTTTTCCACACTAATACAAGTGCAAAAGTGGTTTCCTTCACCAACACAAGTGCGAAAAGTGGTTTTTCAACACTAACACAAGTGCGAAAAGTGGTTTTTCAACACTAACACAAGTGCGAAAAGTGGTTTTTCCACACTAATACAAGTGCAAAAGTGGTTTCCTGCACCAACACAAGTGCGAAAAGTGTTTTTTCCACACTAATACAAGTGCAAAAGTGGTTTCCTGCACCAACACAAGTGCGAAAAGTGGTTTTTCAACACTAACACAAGTGCGAAAAGTGGTTTTTCAACACTAACACAAGTGCGAAAAGTGTTTTTTCCACACTGATACAAGTGCAAAAGTGGTTTCCTGCACCAACACAAGTGCGAAAAGTGGTTTTTTAACACTAACACAAGTGCGAAAAGTGGGTTTTTAACGCTAACACAAGTGCGAAAAGTGGGTTTTCAACACTAACACAAGTGCGAAAAGTGGTTTTTCCACACTAATACTAGTGCAAAAGTGGTTTCCTGCACCAACACAAGTGTGAAAAGTGGTTTTTCAACACTATCACAAGTGCAAAAAGTGTTTTTTCCACACTAATACAAGTGCAAAAGTCGTTTCCTGCACCAACACAAGTGCGAAAAGTGGTTTTTCAACACTAACACAAGTGCGAAAAGTGGTATTTCAACACTAACACAAGTGCGAAAAGTGGTTTTTCAACACTAACACAAGTGAGAAAAGTGGTTTTTCCACACTAATACAAGTGCAAAAGTGGTTTCCTCCACCAACACACGTGCGAAAAGTGGTTTTTCAACACTAACACAAGTGCGAAAAGTGGTTTTTCAACACTAACACAAGTGAGAAAAGTGGTTTTTCAACACTAATACAAGTGCAAAAGTGGTTTCCTCCACCAACACAAGTGCGAAAAGTGGTTTTTCAACACTAACACATGTGCGAAAAGTGGTTTTTCAACACTATCACAAGTGCAAAAAGTGTTTTTTCCACACTAATACAAGTGCAAAAGTGGTTTCCTGCACCAACACAAGTGCGAAAAGTGGTTTTTCAACACTAACACAAGTGCGAAAAGTGGTTTTTCCACACTAATACAAGTGCAAAAGTGGTTTCCTGCACCAACACAAGTGCGAAAAGTGGTTTTTCCACACTAATACAAGTGCAAAAGTGGTTTCCTGCACCAACACAAGTGCGAAAAGTGGTTTTTCAACACTAACACAAGTGCGAAACGTGGTTTTTCAACACTAACACAAGTGCGAAAAGTGGTTTTTCAACACTAACACAAGTGCGAAAAGTGTTTTTTCCACTGATACAAGTGCAAAAGTGGTTTCATGCACCAACACAAGTGCGAAAAGTGGTTTTTCAACACTAACACAAGTGCGAAAAGTGGGTTTTTAACGCTAACACAAGTGCGAAAAGTGGGTTTTCAACACTAACACAAGTGCGAAAAGTGGTTTTTCCACACTAATACAAGTGCAAAAGTGGTTTCCTGCACCAACACAAGTGTGAAAAGTGGTTTTTCAACACTATCACAAGTGCAAAAAGTGTTTTTTCCACACTAATACAAGTGCAAAAGTCGTTTCCTGCACCAACACAAGTGCGAAAAGTGGTTTTTCAACACTAACACAAGTGCGAAAAGTGGTATTTCAACACTAACACAAGTGCGAAAAGTGGTTTTTCAACACTAACACAAGTGAGAAAAGTGGTTTTTCCACACTAATACAAGTGCAAAAGTGGTTTCCTCCACCAACACACGTGCGAAAAGTGGTTTTTCAACACTAACACAAGTGCGAAAAGTGGTTTTTCAACACTAACACAAGTGAGAAAAGTGGTTTTTCAACACTAATACAAGTGCAAAAGTGGTTTCCTCCACCAACACAAGTGCGAAAAGTGGTTTTTCAACACTAACACATGTGCGAAAAGTGGTTTTTCAACACTATCACAAGTGCAAAAAGTGTTTTTTCCACACTAATACAAGTGCAAAAGTGGTTTCCTGCACCAACACAAGTGCGAAAAGTGGTTTTTCAACACTAACACAAGTGCGAAAAGTGGTTTTTCCACACTAATACAAGTGCAAAAGTGGTTTCCTTCACCAACACAAGTGCGAAAACTGGTTTTTCAACACTAACACAAGTGCGAAACGTGGTTTTTCAACACTAACACAAGTGCGAAAAGTGGTTTTTCAACACTAACACAAGTGCGAAAAGTGGTTTTTCAATACTAACACAAGTGCGAAAAGTGGTTTTTCCACACTAATACAAGTGCAATAGTGGTTTCCTTCACCAACACAAGTGCGAAAAGTGGTTTTTCAACACTAACACAAGTGCGAAAAGTGGTTTTTCCACACTAATACAAGTGCAAAAGTGGTTTCCTGCACCAACACAAGTGCGAAAAGTGGTTTTTCCACACTAATACAAGTGCAAAAGTGGTTTCCTGCACCAACACAAGTGCGAAAAGTGGTTTTTCAACACTAACACAAGTGCGAAACGTGGTTTTTCAACACTAACACAAGTGTGAAAAGTGGTTTTTCAACACTAACACAAGTGCGAAAAGTGTTTTTTCCACACTGATACAAGTGCAAAAGTGGTTTCCTGCACCAACACAAGTGCGAAAAGTGGTTTTTCAACACTAACACAAGTGCGAAAAGTGGGTTTTTAACGCTAACACAAGTGCGAAAAGTGGGTTTTCAACACTAACACAAGTGCGAAAAGTGGTTTTTCCACACTAATACAAGTGCAAAAGTGGTTTCCTGCACCAACACAAGTGTGAAAAGTGGTTTTTCAACACTATCACAAGTGCAAAAAGTGTTTTTTCCACACTAATACAAGTGCAAAAGTCGTTTCCTGCACCAACACAAGTGCGAAAAGTGGTTTTTCAACACTAACACAAGTGCGAAAAGTGGTATTTCAACACTAACACAAGTGCGAAAAGTGGTTTTTCAACACTAACACAAGTGAGAAAAGTGGTTTTTCCACACTAATACAAGTGCAAAAGTGGTTTCCTCCACCAACACACATGCGAAAAGTGGTTTTTCAACACTAACACAAGTGCGAAAAGTGGTTTTTCAACACTAACACAAGTGAGAAAAGTGGTTTTTCAACACTAATACAAGTGCAAAAGTGGTTTCCTCCACCAACACAAGTGCGAAAAGTGGTTTTTCAACACTAACACATGTGCGAAAAGTGGTTTTTCAACACTATCACAAGTGCAAAAAGTGTTTTTTCCACACTAATACAAGTGCAAAAGTGGTTTCCTGCACCAACACAAGTGCGAAAAGTGGTTTTTCAACACTAACACAAGTGCGAAAAGTGGTTTTTCCACACTAATACAAGTGCAAAAGTGGTTTCCTTCACCAACACAAGTGCGAAAAGTGGTTTTTCAACACTAACACAAGTGCGAAAAGTGGTTTTTCAACACTAACACAAGTGCGAAAAGTGGTTTTTCCACACTAATACAAGTGCAAAAGTGGTTTCCTGCACCAACACAAGTGCGAAAAGTGGTTTTTCAACACCAACACAAGTGCGAAAAGTGGTTTTTCCACACTAATACAAGTGCAAAAGTGGTTTCCTTCACCAACACAAGTGCGAAAAGTGGTTTTTCAACACTAACACAAGTGCGAAAAGTGGTTTTTCAACACTAACACAAGTGCGAAAAGTGGTTTTTCCACACTAATACAAGTGCAAAAGTGGTTTCCTGCACCAACACAAGTGCGAAAAGTGTTTTTTCCACACTAATACAAGTGCAAAAGTGGTTTCCTGCACCAACACAAGTGCGAAAAGTGGTTTTTCAACACTAACACAAGTGCGAAAAGTGGTTTTTCAACACTAACACAAGTGCGAAAAGTGTTTTTTCCACACTGATACAAGTGCAAAAGTGGTTTCCTGCACCAACACAAGTGCGAAAAGTGGTTTTTTAACACTAACACAAGTGCGAAAAGTGGGTTTTTAACGCTAACACAAGTGCGAAAAGTGGGTTTTCAACACTAACACAAGTGCGAAAAGTGGTTTTTCCACACTAATACTAGTGCAAAAGTGGTTTCCTGCACCAACACAAGTGTGAAAAGTGGTTTTTCAACACTATCACAAGTGCAAAAAGTGTTTTTTCCACACTAATACAAGTGCAAAAGTCGGTTCCTGCACCAACACAAGTGCGAAAAGTGGTTTTTCAACACTAACACAAGTGCGAAAAGTGGTATTTCAACACTAACACAAGTGCGAGAAGTGGTTTTTCAACACTAACACAAGTGAGAAAAGTGGTTTTTCCACACTAATACAAGTGCAAAAGTGGTTTCCTCCACCAACACACGTGCGAAAAGTGGTTTTTCAACACTAACACAAGTGCGAAAAGTGGTTTTTCAACACTAACACAAGTGAGAAAAGTGGTTTTTCCACACTAATACAAGTGCAAAAGTGGTTTCCTCCACCAACACAAGGGCGAAAAGTGGTTTTTCAACACTAACACATGTGCGAAAAGTGGTTTTTCAACACTATCACAAGTGCAAAAAGTGTTTTTTCCACACTAATACAAGTGCAAAAGTGGTTTCCTGCACCAACACAAGTGCGAAAAGTGGTTTTTCAACACTAACACAAGTGCGAAAAGTGGTTTTTCCACACTAATACAAGTGCAAAAGTGGTTTCCTGCACCAACACAAGTGCGAAACGTGGTTTTTCAACACTAACACAAGTGCGAAAAGTGGTTTTTCAACACTAACACAAGTGCGAAAAGTGGTTTTTCAACACTAACACAAGTGCGAAAAGTGGTTTTTCAATACTAACACAAGTGCGAAAAGTGGTTTTTCCACACTAATACAAGTGCAAAAGTGGTTTCCTGCACCAACACAGGTGCGAAAAGTGGTTTTTCAACACTAACACAAGTGCGAAAAGTGGTTTTTCAATACTAACACAAGTGCGAAAAGTGGTTTTTCCACACTAATACAAGTGCAAAAGTGGTTTCCTTCACCAACACAAGTGCGAAAAGTGGTTTTTCAACACTAACACAAGTGCGAAAAGTGGTTTTTCAACACTATCACATGTGCAAAAAGTGGTTTTTCAATACTAACACAAGTGCGAAAAGTGGTTTTTCCACACTAATACAAGTGCAAAAGTGGTTTCCTGCACCAACACAAGTGCGAAAAGTGGTTTTTCAACACTAACACAAGTGCAAAAAGTGTTTTTTCCACACTAATACAAGTGCAAAAGTGGTTTCCTGCAACAACACAAGTGCGAAACGTGGTTTTTCAACACTAACACAAGTGCGAAAAGTGGTTTTTCAACACTAACACAAGTGCGAAAAGTGTTTTTTCCACACTGATACAAGTGCAAAAGTGGTTTCCTGCACCAACACAAGTGCGAAAAGTGGTTTTTCAACACTAACACAAGTGCGAAAAGTGGGTTTTTAACGCTAACACAAGTGCGAAAAGTGGGTTTTCAACACTAACACAAGTGCGAAAAGTGGTTTTTCCACACTAATACTAGTGCAAAAGTGGTTTCCTGCACCAACACAGGTGCGAAAAGTGGTTTTTCCACACTAATACAAGTGCAAAAGTGGTTTCCTGCACCAACACAGGTGCGAAAAGTGGTTTTTCAACACTAACACAAGTGCGAAAAGTGGTTTTTCAACACTAACACAAGTGCGAAAAGTGGTTTTTCCACACTAATACAAGTGCAAAAGTGGTTTCCTGCACCAACACAAGTGCGAAAAGTGGTTTTTCAACACTAACACAAGTGCGAAAAGTGGTTTTTCAATACTAACACAAGTGCGAAAAGTGGTTTTTCCACACTAATACAAGTGCAAAAGTGGTTTCCTTCACCAACACAAGTGCGAAAAGTGGTTTTTCAACACTAACACAAGTGCGAAAAGTGGTTTTTCAACACTAACACAAGTGCGAAAAGTGGTTTTTCCACACTAATACAAGTGCAAAAGTGGTTTCCTGCACCAACACAAGTGCGAAACGTGGTTTTTCAACACTAACACAAGTGCGAGAAGTGGTTTTTCAACACTAACACAAGTGCGAAAAGTGGTTTTTCAACATTAACACAAGTGCGAAAAGTGGTTTTTCAATACTAACACAAGTGCGAAAAGTGGTTTTTCCACACTAATACAAGTGCAAAAGTGGTTTCCTGCACCAACGCAGGTGCGAAAAGTGGTTTTTCAACACTAACACAAGTGCGAAAAGTGGTTTTTCAATACTAACACAAGTGCGAAAAGTGGTTTTTCCACACTAATACAAGTGCAAAAGTGGTTTCCTTCACCAACACAAGTGCGAAAAGTGGTTTTTCAACACTAACACAAGTGCGAAAAGTGGTTTTTCAACACTAACACAAGTGCGAAAAGTGGGTTTTCAACACTATCACAAGTGCAAAAAGTGGTTTTCCACACTAATACAAGTGCAAAAGTGGTTTCCTCCACCAACACAAGTGCAAAAGTGGTTTCCTGCACCAACACAAGTGCGAAAAGTGGTTTTTCAACACTAACACAAGTGCGAAAAGTGGTTTTTCAATACTAACACAAGTGCGAAAAGTGGTTTTTCCACACTAATACAAGTGCAAAAGTGGTTTCCTGCACCAACACAGGTGCGAAAAGTGGTTTTTCAACACTAACACAAGTGCGAAAAGTGGTTTTTCAACACTAACACAAGTGCGAAAAGTGTTTTTTCCACACTAATACAAGTGCAAAAGTGGTTTCCTGCACCAACACAAGTGCGAAAAGTGGTTTTTCAACACTAACACAAGTGCGAAAAGTGGTTTTTCCACACTAATACAAGTGCAAAAGTGGTTTCCTGCACCAACACAAGTGCGAAACGTGGTTTTTCAACACTAACACAAGTGCGAAAAGTGGTTTTTCAACACTAACACAAGTGCGAAAAGTGGTTTTTCAACACTAACACAAGTGCGAAAAGTGGTTTTTCAATACTAACACAAGTGCGAAAAGTGGTTTTTCCACACTAATACAAGTGCAAAAGTGGTTTCCTGCACCAACACAGGTGCGAAAAGTGGTTTTTCAACACTAACACAAGTGCGAAAAGTGGTTTTTCAATACTAACACAAGTGCGAAAAGTGGTTTTTCCACACTAATACAAGTGCAAAAGTGGTTTCCTTCACCAACACAAGTGCGAAAAGTGGTTTTTCAACACTAACACAAGTGCGAAAAGTGGTTTTTCAACACTATCACATGTGCAAAAAGTGGTTTTTCAATACTAACACAAGTGCGAAAAGTGGTTTTTCCACACTAATACAAGTGCAAAAGTGGTTTCCTGCACCAACACAAGTGCGAAAAGTGGTTTTTCAACACTAACACAAGTGCAAAAAGTGTTTTTTCCACACTAATACAAGTGCAAAAGTGGTTTCCTGCAACAACACAAGTGCGAAACGTGGTTTTTCAACACTAACACAAGTGCGAAAAGTGGTTTTTCCACACTAATACAAGTGCAAAAGTGGTTTCCTTCACCAACACAAGTGCGAAAAGTGGTTTTTCAACACTAACACAAGTGCGAAAAGTGGTTTTTCAACACTAACACAAGTGCGAAAAGTGGTTTTTCCACACTAATACAAGTGCAAAAGTGGTTTCCTGCACCAACACAAGTGCGAAAAGTGGTTTTTCAACACTAACACAAGTGCGAAAAGTGGTTTTTCCACACTAATACAAGTGCAAAAGTGGTTTCCTTCACCAACACAAGTGCGAAAAGTGGTTTTTCAACACTAACACAAGTGCGAAAAGTGGTTTTTCAACACTAACACAAGTGCGAAAAGTGGTTTTTCCACACTAATACAAGTGCAAAAGTGGTTTCCTGCACCAACACAAGTGCGAAAAGTGTTTTTTCCACACTAATACAAGTGCAAAAGTGGTTTCCTGCAAGAACACAAGTGCGAAAAGTGGTTTTTCAACACTAACACAAGTGCGAAAAGTGGTTTTTCAACACTAACACAAGTGCGAAAAGTGTTTTTTCCACACTGATACAAGTGCAAAAGTGGTTTCCTGCACCAACACAAGTGCGAAAAGTGGTTTTTTAACACTAACACAAGTGCGAAAAGTGGGTTTTTAACGCTAACACAAGTGCGAAAAGTGGGTTTTCAACACTAACACAAGTGCGAAAAGTGGTTTTTCCACACTAATACTAGTGCAAAAGTGGTTTCCTGCACCAACACAAGTGTGAAAAGTGGTTTTTCAACACTATCACAAGTGCAAAAAGTGTTTTTTCCACACTAATACAAGTGCAAAAGTCGTTTCCTGCACCAACACAAGTGCGAAAAGTGGTTTTTCAACACTAACACAAGTGCGAAAAGTGGTATTTCAACACTAACACAAGTGCGAAAAGTGGTTTTTCAACACTAACACAAGTGAGAAAAGTGGTTTTTCCACACTAATACAAGTGCAAAAGTGGTTTCCTCCACCAACACACGTGCGAAAAGTGGTTTTTCAACACTAACACAAGTGCGAAAAGTGGTTTTTCAACACTAACACAAGTGAGAAAAGTGGTTTTTCAACACTAATACAAGTGCAAAAGTGGTTTCCTCCACCAACACAAGTGCGAAAAGTGGTTTTTCAACACTAACACATGTGCGAAAAGTGGTTTTTCAACACTATCACAAGTGCAAAAAGTGTTTTTTCCACACTAATACAAGTGCAAAAGTGGTTTCCTGCACCAACACAAGTGCGAAAAGTGGTTTTTCAACACTAACACAAGTGCGAAAAGTGGTTTTTCCACACTAATACAAGTGCAAAAGTGGTTTCCTGCACCAACACAAGTGCGAAAAGTGGTTTTTCCACACTAATACAAGTGCAAAAGTGGTTTCCTGCACCAACACAAGTGCGAAAAGTGGTTTTTCAACACTAACACAAGTGCGAAACGTGGTTTTTCAACACTAACACAAGTGCGAAAAGTGGTTTTTCAACACTAACACAAGTGCGAAAAGTGTTTTTTCCACTGATACAAGTGCAAAAGTGGTTTCATGCACCAACACAAGTGCGAAAAGTGGTTTTTCAACACTAACACAAGTGCGAAAAGTGGGTTTTTAACGCTAACACAAGTGCGAAAAGTGGGTTTTCAACACTAACACAAGTGCGAAAAGTGGTTTTTCCACACTAATACAAGTGCAAAAGTGGTTTCCTGCACCAACACAAGTGTGAAAAGTGGTTTTTCAACACTATCACAAGTGCAAAAAGTGTTTTTTCCACACTAATACAAGTGCAAAAGTCGTTTCCTGCACCAACACAAGTGCGAAAAGTGGTTTTTCAACACTAACACAAGTGCGAAAAGTGGTATTTCAACACTAACACAAGTGCGAAAAGTGGTTTTTCAACACTAACACAAGTGAGAAAAGTGGTTTTTCCACACTAATACAAGTGCAAAAGTGGTTTCCTCCACCAACACACGTGCGAAAAGTGGTTTTTCAACACTAACACAAGTGCGAAAAGTGGTTTTTCAACACTAACACAAGTGAGAAAAGTGGTTTTTCAACACTAATACAAGTGCAAAAGTGGTTTCCTCCACCAACACAAGTGCGAAAAGTGGTTTTTCAACACTAACACATGTGCGAAAAGTGGTTTTTCAACACTATCACAAGTGCAAAAAGTGTTTTTTCCACACTAATACAAGTGCAAAAGTGGTTTCCTGCACCAACACAAGTGCGAAAAGTGGTTTTTCAACACTAACACAAGTGCGAAAAGTGGTTTTTCCACACTAATACAAGTGCAAAAGTGGTTTCCTTCACCAACACAAGTGCGAAAACTGGTTTTTCAACACTAACACAAGTGCGAAACGTGGTTTTTCAACACTAACACAAGTGCGAAAAGTGGTTTTTCAACACTAACACAAGTGCGAAAAGTGGTTTTTCAATACTAACACAAGTGCGAAAAGTGGTTTTTCCACACTAATACAAGTGCAATAGTGGTTTCCTTCACCAACACAAGTGCGAAAAGTGGTTTTTCAACACTAACACAAGTGCGAAAAGTGGTTTTTCCACACTAATACAAGTGCAAAAGTGGTTTCCTGCACCAACACAAGTGCGAAAAGTGGTTTTTCCACACTAATACAAGTGCAAAAGTGGTTTCCTGCACCAACACAAGTGCGAAAAGTGGTTTTTCAACACTAACACAAGTGCGAAACGTGGTTTTTCAACACTAACACAAGTGTGAAAAGTGGTTTTTCAACACTAACACAAGTGCGAAAAGTGTTTTTTCCACACTGATACAAGTGCAAAAGTGGTTTCCTGCACCAACACAAGTGCGAAAAGTGGTTTTTCAACACTAACACAAGTGCGAAAAGTGGGTTTTTAACGCTAACACAAGTGCGAAAAGTGGGTTTTCAACACTAACACAAGTGCGAAAAGTGGTTTTTCCACACTAATACAAGTGCAAAAGTGGTTTCCTGCACCAACACAAGTGTGAAAAGTGGTTTTTCAACACTATCACAAGTGCAAAAAGTGTTTTTTCCACACTAATACAAGTGCAAAAGTCGTTTCCTGCACCAACACAAGTGCGAAAAGTGGTTTTTCAACACTAACACAAGTGCGAAAAGTGGTATTTCAACACTAACACAAGTGCGAAAAGTGGTTTTTCAACACTAACACAAGTGAGAAAAGTGGTTTTTCCACACTAATACAAGTGCAAAAGTGGTTTCCTCCACCAACACACATGCGAAAAGTGGTTTTTCAACACTAACACAAGTGCGAAAAGTGGTTTTTCAACACTAACACAAGTGAGAAAAGTGGTTTTTCAACACTAATACAAGTGCAAAAGTGGTTTCCTCCACCAACACAAGTGCGAAAAGTGGTTTTTCAACACTAACACATGTGCGAAAAGTGGTTTTTCAACACTATCACAAGTGCAAAAAGTGTTTTTTCCACACTAATACAAGTGCAAAAGTGGTTTCCTGCACCAACACAAGTGCGAAAAGTGGTTTTTCAACACTAACACAAGTGCGAAAAGTGGTTTTTCCACACTAATACAAGTGCAAAAGTGGTTTCCTTCACCAACACAAGTGCGAAAAGTGGTTTTTCAACACTAACACAAGTGCGAAAAGTGGTTTTTCAACACTAACACAAGTGCGAAAAGTGGTTTTTCCACACTAATACAAGTGCAAAAGTGGTTTCCTGCACCAACACAAGTGCGAAAAGTGGTTTTTCAACACCAACACAAGTGCGAAAAGTGGTTTTTCCACACTAATACAAGTGCAAAAGTGGTTTCCTTCACCAACACAAGTGCGAAAAGTGGTTTTTCAACACTAACACAAGTGCGAAAAGTGGTTTTTCAACACTAACACAAGTGCGAAAAGTGGTTTTTCCACACTAATACAAGTGCAAAAGTGGTTTCCTGCACCAACACAAGTGCGAAAAGTGTTTTTTCCACACTAATACAAGTGCAAAAGTGGTTTCCTGCACCAACACAAGTGCGAAAAGTGGTTTTTCAACACTAACACAAGTGCGAAAAGTGGTTTTTCAACACTAACACAAGTGCGAAAAGTGTTTTTTCCACACTGATACAAGTGCAAAAGTGGTTTCCTGCACCAACACAAGTGCGAAAAGTGGTTTTTTAACACTAACACAAGTGCGAAAAGTGGGTTTTTAACGCTAACACAAGTGCGAAAAGTGGGTTTTCAACACTAACACAAGTGCGAAAAGTGGTTTTTCCACACTAATACTAGTGCAAAAGTGGTTTCCTGCACCAACACAAGTGTGAAAAGTGGTTTTTCAACACTATCACAAGTGCAAAAAGTGTTTTTTCCACACTAATACAAGTGCAAAAGTCGGTTCCTGCACCAACACAAGTGCGAAAAGTGGTTTTTCAACACTAACACAAGTGCGAAAAGTGGTATTTCAACACTAACACAAGTGCGAGAAGTGGTTTTTCAACACTAACACAAGTGAGAAAAGTGGTTTTTCCACACTAATACAAGTGCAAAAGTGGTTTCCTCCACCAACACACGTGCGAAAAGTGGTTTTTCAACACTAACACAAGTGCGAAAAGTGGTTTTTCAACACTAACACAAGTGAGAAAAGTGGTTTTTCCACACTAATACAAGTGCAAAAGTGGTTTCCTCCACCAACACAAGTGCGAAAAGTGGTTTTTCAACACTAACACATGTGCGAAAAGTGGTTTTTCAACACTATCACAAGTGCAAAAAGTGTTTTTTCCACACTAATACAAGTGCAAAAGTGGTTTCCTGCACCAACACAAGTGCGAAAAGTGGTTTTTCAACACTAACACAAGTGCGAAAAGTGGTTTTTCCACACTAATACAAGTGCAAAAGTGGTTTCCTGCACCAACACAAGTGCGAAACGTGGTTTTTCAACACTAACACAAGTGCGAAAAGTGGTTTTTCAACACTAACACAAGTGCGAAAAGTGGTTTTTCAACACTAACACAAGTGCGAAAAGTGGTTTTTCAATACTAACACAAGTGCGAAAAGTGGTTTTTCCACACTAATACAAGTGCAAAAGTGGTTTCCTGCACCAACACAGGTGCGAAAAGTGGTTTTTCAACACTAACACAAGTGCGAAAAGTGGTTTTTCAATACTAACACAAGTGCGAAAAGTGGTTTTTCCACACTAATACAAGTGCAAAAGTGGTTTCCTTCACCAACACAAGTGCGAAAAGTGGTTTTTCAACACTAACACAAGTGCGAAAAGTGGTTTTTCAACACTATCACATGTGCAAAAAGTGGTTTTTCAATACTAACACAAGTGCGAAAAGTGGTTTTTCCACACTAATTCAAGTGCAAAAGTGGTTTCCTGCACCAACACAAGTGCGAAAAGTGGTTTTTCAACACTAACACAAGTGCAAAAAGTGTTTTTTCCACACTAATACAAGTGCAAAAGTGGTTTCCTGCAACAACACAAGTGCGAAACGTGGTTTTTCAACACTAACACAAGTGCGAAAAGTGGTTTTTCAACACTAACACAAGTGCGAAAAGTGTTTTTTCCACACTGATACAAGTGCAAAAGTGGTTTCCTGCACCAACACAAGTGCGAAAAGTGGTTTTTCAACACTAACACAAGTGCGAAAAGTGGGTTTTTAACGCTAACACAAGTGCGAAAAGTGGGTTTTCAACACTAACACAAGTGCGAAAAGTGGTTTTTCCACACTAATACTAGTGCAAAAGTGGTTTCCTGCACCAACACAGGTGCGAAAAGTGGTTTTTCCACACTAATACAAGTGCAAAAGTGGTTTCCTGCACCAACACAGGTGCGAAAAGTGGTTTTTCAACACTAACACAAGTGCGAAAAGTGGTTTTTCAACACTAACACAAGTGCGAAAAGTGGTTTTTCCACACTAATACAAGTGCAAAAGTGGTTTCCTGCACCAACACAAGTGCGAAAAGTGGTTTTTCAACACTAACACAAGTGCGAAAAGTGGTTTTTCAATACTAACACAAGTGCGAAAAGTGGTTTTTCCACACTAATACAAGTGCAAAAGTGGTTTCCTTCACCAACACAAGTGCGAAAAGTGGTTTTTCAACACTAACACAAGTGCGAAAAGTGGTTTTTCAACACTAACACAAGTGCGAAAAGTGGTTTTTCCACACTAATACAAGTGCAAAAGTGGTTTCCTGCACCAACACAAGTGCGAAACGTGGTTTTTCAACACTAACACAAGTGCGAGAAGTGGTTTTTCAACACTAACACAAGTGCGAAAAGTGGTTTTTCAACATTAACACAAGTGCGAAAAGTGGTTTTTCAATACTAACACAAGTGCGAAAAGTGGTTTTTCCACACTAATACAAGTGCAAAAGTGGTTTCCTGCACCAACGCAGGTGCGAAAAGTGGTTTTTCAACACTAACACAAGTGCGAAAAGTGGTTTTTCAATACTAACACAAGTGCGAAAAGTGGTTTTTCCACACTAATACAAGTGCAAAAGTGGTTTCCTTCACCAACACAAGTGCGAAAAGTGGTTTTTCAACACTAACACAAGTGCGAAAAGTGGTTTTTCAACACTAACACAAGTGCGAAAAGTGGGTTTTCAACACTATCACAAGTGCAAAAAGTGGTTTTCCACACTAATACAAGTGCAAAAGTGGTTTCCTCCACCAACACAAGTGCAAAAGTGGTTTCCTGCACCAACACAAGTGCGAAAAGTGGTTTTTCAACACTAACACAAGTGCGAAAAGTGGTTTTTCAATACTAACACAAGTGCGAAAAGTGGTTTTTCCACACTAATACAAGTGCAAAAGTGGTTTCCTGCACCAACACAGGTGCGAAAAGTGGTTTTTCAACACTAACACAAGTGCGAAAAGTGGTTTTTCAACACTAACACAAGTGCGAAAAGTGTTTTTTCCACACTAATACAAGTGCAAAAGTGGTTTCCTGCACCAACACAAGTGCGAAAAGTGGTTTTTCAACACTAACACAAGTGCGAAAAGTGGTTTTTCCACACTAATACAAGTGCAAAAGTGGTTTCCTGCACCAACACAAGTGCGAAACGTGGTTTTTCAACACTAACACAAGTGCGAAAAGTGGTTTTTCAACACTAACACAAGTGCGAAAAGTGGTTTTTCAACACTAACACAAGTGCGAAAAGTGGTTTTTCAATACTAACACAAGTGCGAAAAGTGGTTTTTCCACACTAATACAAGTGCAAAAGTGGTTTCCTGCACCAACACAGGTGCGAAAAGTGGTTTTTCAACACTAACACAAGTGCGAAAAGTGGTTTTTCAATACTAACACAAGTGCGAAAAGTGGTTTTTCCACACTAATACAAGTGCAAAAGTGGTTTCCTTCACCAACACAAGTGCGAAAAGTGGTTTTTCAACACTAACACAAGTGCGAAAAGTGGTTTTTCAACACTATCACATGTGCAAAAAGTGGTTTTTCAATACTAACACAAGTGCGAAAAGTGGTTTTTCCACACTAATACAAGTGCAAAAGTGGTTTCCTGCACCAACACAAGTGCGAAAAGTGGTTTTTCAACACTAACACAAGTGCAAAAAGTGTTTTTTCCACACTAATACAAGTGCAAAAGTGGTTTCCTGCAACAACACAAGTGCGAAACGTGGTTTTTCAACACTAACACAAGTGCGAAAAGTGGTTTTTCAACACTAACACAAGTGCGAAAAGTGTGTTTTCCACACTGATACAAGTGCAAAAGTGGTTTCCTGCACCAACACAAGTGCGAAAAGTGGTTTTTCAACACTAACACAAGTGCGAAAAGTGGGTTTTTAACGCTAACACAAGTGCGAAAAGTGGGTTTTCAACACTAACACAAGTGCGAAAAGTGGTTTTTCCACACTAATACTAGTGCAAAAGTGGTTTCCTGCACCAACACAGGTGCGAAAAGTGGTTTTTCCACACTAATACAAGTGCAAAAGTGGTTTCCTGCACCAACACAGGTGCGAAAAGTGGTTTTTCAACACTAACACAAGTGCGAAAAGTGGTTTTTCAACACTAACACAAGTGCGAAAAGTGGTTTTTCCACACTAATACAAGTGCAAAAGTGGTTTCCTGCACCAACACAAGTGCGAAAAGTGGTTTTTCAACACTAACACAAGTGCGAAAAGTGGTTTTTCAATACTAACACAAGTGCGAAAAGTGGTTTTTCCACACTAATACAAGTGCAAAAGTGGTTTCCTTCACCAACACAAGTGCGAAAAGTGGTTTTTCAACACTAACACAAGTGCGAAAAGTGGTTTTTCAACACTAACACAAGTGCGAAAAGTGGTTTTTCCACACTAATACAAGTGCAAAAGTGGTTTCCTGCACCAACACAAGTGCGAAACGTGGTTTTTCAACACTAACACAAGTGCGAAAAGTGGTTTTTCAACACTAACACAAGTGCGAAAAGTGGTTTTTCAACACTAACACAAGTGCGAAAAGTGGTTTTTCAATACTAACACAAGTGCGAAAAGTGGTTTTTCCACACTAATACAAGTGCAAAAGTGGTTTCCTGCACCAACACAGGTGCGAAAAGTGGTTTTTCAACACTAACACAAGTGCGAAAAGTGGTTTTTCAATACTAACACAAGTGCGAAAAGTGGTTTTTCCACACTAATACAAGTGCAAAAGTGGTTTCCTTCACCAACACAAGTGCGAAAAGTGGTTTTTCAACACTAACACAAGTGCGAAAAGTGGTTTTTCAACACTAACACAAGTGCGAAAAGTGGGTTTTCAACACTATCACAAGTGCAAAAAGTGGTTTTCCACACTAATACAAGTGCAAAAGTGGTTTCCTCCACCAACACAAGTGCAAAAGTGGTTTCCTGCACCAACACAAGTGCGAAAAGTGGTTTTTCAACACTAACACAAGTGCGAAAAGTGGTTTTTCAATACTAACACAAGTGCGAAAAGTGGTTTTTCCACACTAATACAAGTGCAAAAGTGGTTTCCTGCACCAACACAGGTGCGAAAAGTGGTTTTTCAACACTAACACAAATGCGAAAAGTGGTTTTTCAACACTAACACAAGTGCAAAAAGTGGTTTTTCCACACTAATACAAGTGCAAAAGTGGTTTCCTGCACCAACACAAGTGCGAAAAGTGGTTTTTCAACACTAACACAAGTGCGAAAAGTGGTTTTTCAATACTAACACAAGTGCGAAAAGTGGTTTTTCCACACTAATACAAGTGCAAAAGTGGTTTCCTTCACCAACACAAGTGCGAAAAGTGGTTTTTCAACACTAACACAAGTGCGAAAAGTGGTTTTTCAACACTAACACAAGTGCGAAAAGTGGTTTTTCCACACTAATACAAGTGCAAAAGTGGTTTCCTCCACCAACACAAGTGCGAAAAGTGGTTTTTCAACACTAACACAAGTGCGAAAAGTGGTTTTTCAACACTATCAGAAGTGCAAAAAGTGTTTTTTCCACACTAATACAAGTGCAAAAGTGGTTTCCTGCACCAACACAAGTGCGAAAAGTGGTTTTTCAACACTAACACAAGTGCGAAAAGTGGGTTTTCAACACTATCACAAGTGCAAAAAGTGGTTTTCCACACTAATACAAGTGCAAAAGTGGTTTCCTGCACCAACACAAGTGCGAAAAGTGGTTTTTCAACACTAACACAAGTGCGAAAAGTGGTATTTCAACACTAACACAAGTGCGAAAAGTGGGTTTTCAACACTAACACAAGTGCAAAAAGTGTTTTTTCCACACTAATACAAGTGCAAAAGTGGTTTCCTGCACCTACACAAGTGCGAAAAGTGGTTTTTCAACACTAACACAAGTGCAAAAAGTCTTTTTTCCACACTAATACAAGTGCAAAAGTGGTTTCCTCCACCAACACAAGTGCGAAAAGTGGTTTTTCAACACTAACACATGTGCGAAAAGTGGTTTTTCAACACTATCACAAGTGCAAAAAGTGTTTTTTCCACACTAATACAAGTGCAAAAGTGGTTTCCTGCACCTACACAAGTGCGAAAAGTGGTTTTTCAACACTAACACAAGTGCGAAAAGTGGTTTTTCCACACTAATACAAGTGCAAAAGTGGTTTCCTGCACCAAAACAAGTGCGAAAAGTGTTTTTTCAACACTAACACAAGTGCAAAAAGTGGTATTTCAACACTAACACAAGTGCGAAAAGTGGTTTTTCAACACTAACACAAGTGCGAAAAGTGTTTTTTCCACACTAATACAAGTGCAAAAGTGGTTTCCTGCACCAACACAAGTGCGAAAAGTGGTTTTTCAACACTAACACAAGTGCGAAAAGTGGTTTTTCAACACTAACACAAGTGTGAAAAGTGTTTTTTCCACACTAATACAAGTGCAAAAGTGGTTTCCTGCACCAACACAAGTGCGAAAACTGGTTTTTCAACACTAACACAAGTGCGAAACGTGGTTTTTCAACACTAACACAAGTGCGAAAAGTGGTTTTTCAACACTAACACAAGTGCGAAAAGTGGTTTTTCAATACTAACACAAGTGCGAAAAGTGGTTTTTCCACGCTAATACAAGTGCAGTAGTGGTTTCCTTCACCAACACAAGTGCGAAAAGTGGTTTTTCAACACTAACACAAGTGCGAAAAGTGGTTTTTCAACACTAACACAAGTGCGAAAAGTGGTTTTTCCACACTAATACAAGTGCAAAAGTGGTTTCCTGCACCAACACAAGTGCGAAAAGTGGTTTTTCAACACTAACACAAGTGCGAAAAGTGGTTTTTCCACACTAATACAAGTGCAAAAGTGGTTTCCTGCACCAACACAAGTGCGAAAAGTGGTTTTTCAACACTAACACAAGTGAGAAAAGTGGTTTTTCCACACTAATACAAGTGCAAAAGTGGTTTCCTCCACCAACACAAGTGCGAAAAGTGGTTTTTCAACACTAACACAAGTGCGAAAAGTGGTTTTTCCACACTAATACAAGTGCAATAGTGGTTTCCTTCACCAACACAAGTGCGAAAAGTGGTTTTTCAACACTAACACAAGTGCGAAAAGTGGTTTTTCCACACTAATACAAGTGCAAAAGTGGTTTCCTGCACCAACACAAGTGCGAAAAGTGGTTTTTCCACACTAATACAAGTGCAAAAGTGGTTTCCTGCACCAACACAAGTGCGAAAAGTGGTTTTTCAACACTAACACAAGTGCGAAACGTGGTTTTTCAACACTAACACAAGTGCGAAAAGTGGTTTTTCAACACTAACACAAGTGCGAAAAGTGTTTTTTCCACACTGATACAAGTGCAAAAGTGGTTTCCTGCACCAACACAAGTGCGAAAAGTGGTTTTTCAACACTAACACAAGTGCGAAAAGTGGGTTTTTAACGCTAACACAAGTGCGAAAAGTGGGTTTTCAACACTAACACAAGTGCGAAAAGTGGTTTTTCCACACTAATACTAGTGCAAAAGTGGTTTCCTGCACGAACACAAGTGTGAAAAGTGGTTTTTCAACACTATCACAAGTGCAAAAAGTGTTTTTTCCACACTAATACAAGTGCAAAAGTCGTTTCCTGCACCAACACAAGTGCGAAAAGTGGTTTTTCAACACTAACACAAGTGCGAAAAGTGGTATTTCAACACTAACACAAGTGCGAAAAGTGGTTTTTCAACACTAACACAAGTGAGAAAAGTGGTTTTTCCACACTAATACAAGTGCAAAAGTGGTTTCCTCCACCAACACACGTGCGAAAAGTGGTTTTTCAACACTAACACAAGTGCGAAAAGTGGTTTTTCAACACTAACACAAGTGAGAAAAGTGGTTTTTCAACACTAATACAAGTGCAAAAGTGGTTTCCTCCACCAACACAAGTGCGAAAAGTGGTTTTTCAACACTAACACATGTGCGAAAAGTGGTTTTTCAACACTATCACAAGTGCAAAAAGTGTTTTTTCCACACTAATACAAGTGCAAAAGTGGTTTCCTGCACCAACACAAGTGCGAAAAGTGGTTTTTCAACACTAACACAAGTGCGAAAAGTGGTTTTTCCACACTAATACAAGTGCAAAAGTGGTTTCCTTCACCAACACAAGTGCGAAAAGTGGTTTTTCAACACTAACACAAGTGCGAAAAGTGGTTTTTCAACACTAACACAAGTGCGAAAAGTGGTTTTTCCACACTAATACAAGTGCAAAAGTGGTTTCCTGCACCAACACAAGTGTGAAAAGTGGTTTTTCAACACTAACACAAGTGCGAAAAGTGGTTTTTCCACACTAATACAAGTGCAAAAGTGGTTTCCTTCACCAACACAAGTGCGAAAAGTGGTTTTTCAACACTAACACAAGTGCGAAAAGTGGTTTTTCAACACTAACACAAGTGCGAAAAGTGGTTTTTCCACACTAATACAAGTGCAAAAGTGGTTTCCTGCACCAACACAAGTGCGAAAAGTGTTTTTTCCACACTAATACAAGTGCAAAAGTGGTTTCCTGCACCAACACAAGTGCGAAAAGTGGTTTTTCAACACTAACACAAGTGCGAAACGGGGTTTTTCAACACTAACACAAGTGCGAAAAGTGGTTTTTCAACACTAACACAAGTGCGAAAAGTGTTTTTTCCACACTGATACAAGTGCAAAAGTGGTTTCCTGCACCAACACAAGTGCGAAAAGTGGTTTTTTAACACTAACACAAGTGCGAAAAGTGGGTTTTTAACGCTAACACAAGTGCGAAAAGTGGGTTTTCAACACTAACACAAGTGCGAAAAGTGGTTTTTCCACACTAATACTAGTGCAAAAGTGGTTTCCTGCACCAACACAAGTGTGAAAAGTGGTTTTTCAACACTATCACAAGTGCAAAAAGTGTTTTTTCCACACTAATACAAGTGCAAAAGTCGGTTCCTGCACCAACACAAGTGCGAAAAGTGGTTTTTCAACACTAACACAAGTGCGAAAAGTGGTATTTCAACACTAACACAAGTGCGAGAAGTGGTTTTTCAACACTAATACAAGTGAGAAAAGTGGTTTTTCCACACTAATACAAGTGCAAAAGTGGTTTCCTTCACCAACACACGTGCGAAAAGTGGTTTTTCAACACTAACACAAGTGCGAAAAGTGGTTTTTCAACACTAACACAAGTGAGAAAAGTGGTTTTTCCACACTAATACAAGTGCAAAAGTGGTTTCCTCCACCAACACAAGTGCGAAAAGTGGTTTTTCAACACTAACACATGTGCGAAAAGTGGTTTTTCAACACTACCACAAGTGCAAAAAGTGTTTTTTCCACACTAATACAAGTGCAAAAGTGGTTTCCTGCACCAACACAAGTGCGAAAAGTGGTTTTTCAACACTAACACAAGTGCGAAAAGTGGTTTTTCCACACTAATACAAGTGCAAAAGTGGTTTCCTGCACCAACACAAGTGCGAAACGTGGTTTTTCAACACTAACACAAGTGCGAAAAGTGGTTTTTCAACACTAACACAAGTGCGAAAAGTGGTTTTTCAACACTAACACAAGTGCGAAAAGTGGTTTTTCAACACTAACACAAGTGCGAAAAGTGGTTTTTCAATACTAACACAAGTGCGAAAAGTGGTTTTTCCACACTAATACAAGTGCAAAAGTGGTTTCCTGCACCAACACAGGTGCGAAAAGTGGTTTTTCAACACTAACACAAGTGCGAAAAGTGGTTTTTCAATACTAACACAAGTGCGAAAAGTGGTTTTTCCACACTAATACAAGTGCAAAAGTGGTTTCCTTCACCAACACAAGTGCGAAAAGTGGTTTTTCAACACTAACACAAGTGCGAAAAGTGGTTTTTCAACACTATCACATGTGCAAAAAGTGGTTTTTCAATACTAACACAAGTGCGAAAAGTGGTTTTTCCACACTAATACAAGTGCAAAAGTGGTTTCCTGCACCAACACAAGTGCGAAAAGTGGTTTTTCAACACTAACACAAGTGCAAAAAGTGTTTTTTCCACACTAATACAAGTGCAAAAGTGGTTTCCTGCAACAACACAAGTGCGAAACGTGGTTTTTCAACACTAACACAAGTGCGAAAAGTGGTTTTTCAACACTAACACAAGTGCGAAAAGTGGTTTTTCTACACTAATACAAGTGCAAAAGTGGTTTCCTTCACCAACACAAGTGCGAAAAGTGGTTTTTCTACACTAATACAAGTGCAAAAGTGGTTTCCTTCACCAACACAAGTGCGAAAAGTGGTTTTTCAACACTAACACAAGTGCGAAAAGTGGTTTTTCAACACTAACACAAGTGCGAAAAGTGGTTTTTCCACACTAATACAAGTGCAAAAGTGGTTTCCTGCACCAACACAAGTGCGAAAAGTGGTTTTTCAACACTAACACAAGTGCGAAAAGTGGTTTTTCAACACTAACACAAGTGCGAAAAGTGTTTTTTCCACACTAATACAAGTGCAAAAGTGGTTTCCTGCACCAACACAAGTGCGAAAAGTGGTTTTTCAACACTAACACAAGTGCGAAACGTGGTTTTTCAACACTAACACAAGTGCGAAAAGTGGTTTTTCAACACTAACACAAGTGCGAAAAGTGTTTTTTCCACACTGATACAAGTGCAAAAGTGGTTTCCTGCACCAACACAAGTGCGAAAAGTGGTTTTTCAACACTAACACAAGTGCGAAAAGTGGGTTTTTAACGCTAACACAAGTGCGAAAAGTGGGTTTTCAACACTAACACAAGTGCGAAAAGTGGTTTTTCCACACTAATACTAGTGCAAAAGTGGTTTCCTGCACCAACACAAGTGTGAAAAGTGGTTTTTCAACACTATCACAAGTGCAAAAAGTGTTTTTTCCACACTAATACAAGTGCAAAAGTCGTTTCCTGCACCAACACAAGTGCGAAAAGTGGTTTTTCAACACTAACACAAGTGCGAAAAGTGGTATTTCAACACTAACACAAGTGCGAAAAGTGGTTTTTCAACACTAACACAAGTGAGAAAAGTGGTTTTTCCACACTAATACAAGTGCAAAAGTGGTTTCCTCCACCAACACACGTGCGAAAAGTGGTTTTTCAACACTAACACAAGTGCGAAAAGTGGTTTTTCAACACTAACACAAGTGAGAAAAGTGGTTTTTCCACACTAATACAAGTGCAAAAGTGGTTTCCTCCACCAACACAAGTGCGAAAAGTGGTTTTTCAACACTAACACATGTGCGAAAAGTGGTTTTTCAACACTATCACAAGTGCAAAAAGTGTTTTTTCCACACTAATACAAGTGCAAAAGTGGTTTCCTGCACCAACACAAGTGCGAAAAGTGGATTTTCAACACTAACACAAGTGCGAAAAGTGGTTTTTCCACACTAATACAAGTGCAAAAGTGGTTTCCTTCACCAACACAAGTGCGAAAAGTGGTTTTTCAACACTAACACAAGTGCGAAAAGTGGTTTTTCAACACTAACACAAGTGCGAAAAGTGGGTTTTCAACACTATCACAAGTGCAAAAAGTGGTTTTCCACACTAATACAAGTGCAAAAGTGGTTTCCTCCACCAACACAAGTGCGAAAAGTGGTTTTTCAACACTAACACAAGTACAAAAAGTGGTATTTCAACACTAACACAAGTGCGAAAAGTGGTTTTTCAACACTAACACAAGTGCGAAAAGTGTTTTTTCCACACTAATACAAGTGCAAAAGTGGTTTCCTGCACCAACACAAGTGCGAAAAGTGGTTTTTCAACACTAACACAAGTGCGAAAAGTGGTTTTTCAACACTAACACAAGTGCGAAAAGTGTTTTTTCCACACTAATACAAGTGCAAAAGTGGTTTCCTGCACCAACACAAGTGCGAAAACTGGTTTTTCAACACTAACACAAGTGCGAAACGTGGTTTTTCAACACTAACACAAGTGCGAAAAGTGGTTTTTCAACACTAACACAAGTGCGAAAAGTGGTTTTTCAATACTAACACAAGTGCGAAAAGTGGTTTTTCCACACTAATACAAGTGCAATAGTGGTTTCCTTCACCAACACAAGTGCGAAAAGTGGTTTTTCAACACTAACACAAGTGCGAAAAGTGGTTTTTCCACACTAATACAAGTGCAAAAGTGGTTTCCTGCACCAACACAAGTGCGAAAAGTGGTTTTTCCACACTAATACAAGTGCAAAAGTGGTTTCCTGCACCAACACAAGTGCGAAAAGTGGTTTTTCAACACTAACACAAGTGCGAAACGTGGTTTTTCAACACTAACACAAGTGCGAAAAGTGGTTTTTCAACACTAACACAAGTGCGAAAAGTGTTTTTTCCACACTGATACAAGTGCAAAAGTGGTTTCCTGCACCAACACAAGTGCGAAAAGTGGTTTTTCAACACTAACACAAGTGCGAAAAGTGGGTTTTTAACGCTAACACAAGTGCGAAAAGTGGGTTTTCAACACTAACACAAGTGCGAAAAGTGGTTTTTCCACACTAATACTAGTGCAAAAGTGGTTTCCTGCACCAACACAAGTGTGAAAAGTGGTTTTTCAACACTATCACAAGTGCAAAAAGTGTTTTTTCCACACTAATACAAGTGCAAAAGTCGTTTCCTGCACCAACACAAGTGCGAAAAGTGGTTTTTCAACACTAACACAAGTGCGAAAAGTGGTATTTCAACACTAACACAAGTGCGAAAAGTGGTTTTTCAACACTAACACAAGTGAGAAAAGTGGTTTTTCCACACTAATACAAGTGCAAAAGTGGTTTCCTCCACCAACACACGTGCGAAAAGTGGTTTTTCAACACTAACACAAGTGCGAAAAGTGGTTTTTCAACACTAACACAAGTGAGAAAAGTGGTTTTTCAACACTAATACAAGTGCAAAAGTGGTTTCCTCCACCAACACAAGTGCGAAAAGTGGTTTTTCAACACTAACACATGTGCGAAAAGTGGTTTTTCAACACTATCACAAGTGCAAAAAGTGTTTTTTCCACACTAATACAAGTGCAAAAGTGGTTTCCTGCACCAACACAAGTGCGAAAAGTGGTTTTTCAACACTAACACAAGTGCGAAAAGTGGTTTTTCCACACTAATACAAGTGCAAAAGTGGTTTCCTTCACCAACACAAGTGCGAAAAGTGGTTTTTCAACACTAACACAAGTGCGAAAAGTGGTTTTTCAACACTAACACAAGTGCGAAAAGTGGTTTTTCCACACTAATACAAGTGCAAAAGTGGTTTCCTGCACCAACACAAGTGCGAAAAGTGGTTTTTCAACACTAACACAAGTGCGAAAAGTGGTTTTTCCACACTAATACAAGTGCAAAAGTGGTTTCCTTCACCAACACAAGTGCGAAAAGTGGTTTTTCAACACTAACACAAGTGCGAAAAGTGGTTTTTCCACACTAATACAAGTGCAAAAGTGGTTTCCTGCACCAACACAAGTGCGAAAAGTGGTTTTTCAACACTAACACAAGTGCGAAACGTGGTTTTTCAACACTAACACAAGTGCGAAAAGTGGTTTTTCAACACTAACACAAGTGCGAAAAGTGTTTTTTCCACACTGATACAAGTGCAAAAGTGGTTTCCTGCACCAACACAAGTGCGAAAAGTGGTTTTTCAACACTAACACAAGTGCGAAAAGTGGGTTTTTAACGCTAACACAAGTGCGAAAAGTGGGTTTTCAACACTAACACAAGTGCGAAAAGTGGTTTTTCCACACTAATACTAGTGCAAAAGTGGTTTCCTGCACCAACACAAGTGTGAAAAGTGGTTTTTCAACACTATCACAAGTGCAAAAAGTGTTTTTTCCACACTAATACAAGTGCAAAAGTCGTTTCCTGCACCAACACAAGTGCGAAAAGTGGTTTTTCAACACTAACACAAGTGCGAAAAGTGGTATTTCAACACTAACACAAGTGCGAAAAGTGGTTTTTCAACACTAACACAAGTGAGAAAAGTGGTTTTTCCACACTAATACAAGTGCAAAAGTGGTTTCCTCCACCAACACACGTGCGAAAAGTGGTTTTTCAACACTAACACAAGTGCGAAAAGTGGTTTTTCAACACTAACACAAGTGAGAAAAGTGGTTTTTCAACACTAATACAAGTGCAAAAGTGGTTTCCTCCACCAACACAAGTGCGAAAAGTGGTTTTTCAACACTAACACATGTGCGAAAAGTGGTTTTTCAACACTATCACAAGTGCAAAAAGTGTTTTTTCCACACTAATACAAGTGCAAAAGTGGTTTCCTGCACCAACACAAGTGCGAAAAGTGGTTTTTCAACACTAACACAAGTGCGAAAAGTGGTTTTTCCACACTAATACAAGTGCAAAAGTGGTTTCCTTCACCAACACAAGTGCGAAAAGTGGTTTTTCAACACTAACACAAGTGCGAAAAGTGGTTTTTCAACACTAACACAAGTGCGAAAAGTGGTTTTTCCACACTAATACAAGTGCAAAAGTGGTTTCCTGCACCAACACAAGTGCGAAAAGTGGTTTTTCAACACTAACACAAGTGCGAAAAGTGGTTTTTCCCACACTAATACAAGTGCAAAAGTGGTTTCCTTCACCAACACAAGTGCGAAAAGTGGTTTTTCAACACTAACACAAGTGCGAAAAGTGGTTTTTCAACACTAACACAAGTGCGAAAAGTGGTTTTTCCACACTAATACAAGTGCAAAAGTGGTTTCCTGCACCAACACAAGTGCGAAAAGTGTTTTTTCCACACTAATACAAGTGCAAAAGTGGTTTCCTGCACCAACACAAGTGCGAAAAGTGGTTTTTCAACACTAACACAAGTGCGAAACGGGGTTTTTCAACACTAACACAAGTGCGAAAAGTGGTTTTTCAACACTAACACAAGTGCGAAAAGTGTTTTTTCCACACTGATACAAGTGCAAAAGTGGTTTCCTGCACCAACACAAGTGCGAAAAGTGGTTTTTTAACACTAACACAAGTGCGAAAAGTGGGTTTTTAACGCTAACACAAGTGCGAAAAGTGGGTTTTCAACACTAACACAAGTGCGAAAAGTGGTTTTTCCACACTAATACTAGTGCAAAAGTGGTTTCCTGCACCAACACAAGTGTGAAAAGTGGTTTTTCAACACTATCACAAGTGCAAAAAGTGTTTTTTCCACACTAATACAAGTGCAAAAGTCGTTTCCTGCACCAACACAAGTGCGAAAAGTGGTTTTTCAACACTAACACAAGTGCGAAAAGTGGTATTTCAACACTAACACAAGTGCGAAAAGTGGTTTTTCAACACTAACACAAGTGAGAAAAGTGGTTTTTCCACACTAATACAAGTGCAAAAGTGGTTTCCTCCACCAACACACGTGCGAAAAGTGGTTTTTCAACACTAACACAAGTGCGAAAAGTGGTTTTTCAACACTAACACAAGTGAGAAAAGTGGTTTTTCAACACTAATACAAGTGCAAAAGTGGTTTCCTCCACCAACACAAGTGCGAAAAGTGGTTTTTCAACACTAACACATGTGCGAAAAGTGGTTTTTCAACACTATCACAAGTGCAAAAAGTGTTTTTTCCACACTAATACAAGTGCAAAAGTGGTTTCCTGCACCAACACAAGTGCGAAAAGTGGTTTTTCAACACTAACACAAGTGCGAAAAGTGGTTTTTCCACACTAATACAAGTGCAAAAGTGGTTTCCTTCACCAACACAAGTGCGAAAAGTGGTTTTTCAACACTAACACAAGTGCGAAAAGTGGTTTTTCAACACTAACACAAGTGCGAAAAGTGGTTTTTCCACACTAATACAAGTGCAAAAGTGGTTTCCTGCACCAACACAAGTGCGAAAAGTGGTTTTTCAACACTAACACAAGTGCGAAAAGTGGTTTTTCCACACTAATACAAGTGCAAAAGTGGTTTCCTTCACCAACACAAGTGCGAAAAGTGGTTTTTCAACACTAACACAAGTGCGAAAAGTGGTTTTTCCACACTAATACAAGTGCAAAAGTGGTTTCCTGCACCAACACAAGTGCGAAAAGTGGTTTTTCAACACTAACACAAGTGCGAAACGTGGTTTTTCAACACTAACACAAGTGCGAAAAGTGGTTTTTCAACACTAACACAAGTGCGAAAAGTGTTTTTTCCACACTGATACAAGTGCAAAAGTGGTTTCCTGCACCAACACAAGTGCGAAAAGTGGTTTTTCAACACTAACACAAGTGCGAAAAGTGGGTTTTTAACGCTAACACAAGTGCGAAAAGTGGGTTTTCAACACTAACACAAGTGCGAAAAGTGGTTTTTCCACACTAATACTAGTGCAAAAGTGGTTTCCTGCACCAACACAAGTGTGAAAAGTGGTTTTTCAACACTATCACAAGTGCAAAAAGTGTTTTTTCCACACTAATACAAGTGCAAAAGTCGTTTCCTGCACCAACACAAGTGCGAAAAGTGGTTTTTCAACACTAACACAAGTGCGAAAAGTGGTATTTCAACACTAACACAAGTGCGAAAAGTGGTTTTTCAACACTAACACAAGTGAGAAAAGTGGTTTTTCCACACTAATACAAGTGCAAAAGTGGTTTCCTCCACCAACACACGTGCGAAAAGTGGTTTTTCAACACTAACACAAGTGCGAAAAGTGGTTTTTCAACACTAACACAAGTGAGAAAAGTGGTTTTTCAACACTAATACAAGTGCAAAAGTGGTTTCCTCCACCAACACAAGTGCGAAAAGTGGTTTTTCAACACTAACACATGTGCGAAAAGTGGTTTTTCAACACTATCACAAGTGCAAAAAGTGTTTTTTCCACACTAATACAAGTGCAAAAGTGGTTTCCTGCACCAACACAAGTGCGAAAAGTGGTTTTTCAACACTAACACAAGTGCGAAAAGTGGTTTTTCCACACTAATACAAGTGCAAAAGTGGTTTCCTTCACCAACACAAGTGCGAAAAGTGGTTTTTCAACACTAACACAAGTGCGAAAAGTGGTTTTTCAACACTAACACAAGTGCGAAAAGTGGTTTTTCCACACTAATACAAGTGCAAAAGTGGTTTCCTGCACCAACACAAGTGCGAAAAGTGGTTTTTCAACACTAACACAAGTGCGAAAAGTGGTTTTTCCCACACTAATACAAGTGCAAAAGTGGTTTCCTTCACCAACACAAGTGCGAAAAGTGGTTTTTCAACACTAACACAAGTGCGAAAAGTGGTTTTTCAACACTAACACAAGTGCGAAAAGTGGTTTTTCCACACTAATACAAGTGCAAAAGTGGTTTCCTGCACCAACACAAGTGCGAAAAGTGTTTTTTCCACACTAATACAAGTGCAAAAGTGGTTTCCTGCACCAACACAAGTGCGAAAAGTGGTTTTTCAACACTAACACAAGTGCGAAACGGGGTTTTTCAACACTAACACAAGTGCGAAAAGTGGTTTTTCAACACTAACACAAGTGCGAAAAGTGTTTTTTCCACACTGATACAAGTGCAAAAGTGGTTTCCTGCACCAACACAAGTGCGAAAAGTGGTTTTTTAACACTAACACAAGTGCGAAAAGTGGGTTTTTAACGCTAACACAAGTGCGAAAAGTGGGTTTTCAACACTAACACAAGTGCGAAAAGTGGTTTTTCCACACTAATACTAGTGCAAAAGTGGTTTCCTGCACCAACACAAGTGTGAAAAGTGGTTTTTCAACACTATCACAAGTGCAAAAAGTGTTTTTTCCACACTAATACAAGTGCAAAAGTCGGTTCCTGCACCAACACAAGTGCGAAAAGTGGTTTTTCAACACTAACACAAGTGCGAAAAGTGGTATTTCAACACTAACACAAGTGCGAGAAGTGGTTTTTCAACACTAACACAAGTGAGAAAAGTGGTTTTTCCACACTAATACAAGTGCAAAAGTGGTTTCCTCCACCAACACACGTGCGAAAAGTGGTTTTTCAACACTAACACAAGTGCGAAAAGTGGTTTTTCAACACTAACACAAGTGAGAAAAGTGGTTTTTCCACACTAATACAAGTGCAAAAGTGGTTTCCTCCACCAACACAAGTGCGAAAAGTGGTTTTTCAACACTAACACATGTGCGAAAAGTGGTTTTTCAACACTATCACAAGTGCAAAAAGTGTTTTTTCCACACTAATACAAGTGCAAAAGTGGTTTCCTGCACCAACACAAGTGCGAAAAGTGGTTTTTCAACACTAACACAAGTGCGAAAAGTGGTTTTTCCACACTAATACAAGTGCAAAAGTGGTTTCCTGCACCAACACAAGTGCGAAACGTGGTTTTTCAACACTAACACAAGTGCGAAAAGTGGTTTTTCAACACTAACACAAGTGCGAAAAGTGGTTTTTCAACACTAACACAAGTGCGAAAAGTGGTTTTTCAATACTAACACAAGTGCGAAAAGTGGTTTTTCCACACTAATACAAGTGCAAAAGTGGTTTCCTGCACCAACACAGGTGCGAAAAGTGGTTTTTCAACACTAACACAAGTGCGAAAAGTGGTTTTTCAATACTAACACAAGTGCGAAAAGTGGTTTTTCCACACTAATACAAGTGCAAAAGTGGTTTCCTTCACCAACACAAGTGCGAAAAGTGGTTTTTCAACACTAACACAAGTGCGAAAAGTGGTTTTTCAACACTATCACATGTGCAAAAAGTGGTTTTTCAATACTAACACAAGTGCGAAAAGTGGTTTTTCCACACTAATACAAGTGCAAAAGTGGTTTCCTGCACCAACACAAGTGCGAAAAGTGGTTTTTCAACACTAACACAAGTGCAAAA